>NW_027099436.1:0-34187 GCF_031753505.1 Anomalospiza imberbis
AGCGCAGCGCTCCGGAGCGCCGCTTCAAGCCGAAAGACGCCGGGAAGCGGCACTTTCCTCCGGATAGCTCCGGAGCCGCGCTTCTGCTTCTCTAGTCGTCTCTATCTTAGCGAAAAGCTTTCCCACTCCATTTGGCAAGGGGAGAGCGTACCTGCACTGCACACTAACCGCGGTTTGCAAAGAAAGAGGATTTGCTGCACATTCCAAGGACACGGCTCTTTCCGAGGCAATCTGCAACCTGCTGTCAGATGGAAGTGCTCTCTGCCCTCTCCTGCCCAGCTCTAGGTACTAGCGGGCACTTGCCAGCCTGGCCGAGGCAAACAACCTCCAGAGATGTCACAGAGCATAAGTGGAGCACAGATGCTCAAAAGCAGCAAAGCTGAAGAGCCTGGCTCAGCTTCACTAGTGTGCAATTGACTGACTGCGAAAAACAAAGCAGCAGAGCACCGGGCTTCTGGGCGCTGTGAAGGCAATTGCCAAAACCAGGCAGCTGCTCCTTCCCAAGCACAGGCAGCTGCCTATGTTCTTGCTTGTCGACAAACTCACCACTGCCCTTCTTTTCAGCAGCTGCCACCGTCTTCTGTGCATCTCGGAGCCTCTGGCGACGAGCAAGACTTGCCAAGGTGGGACGCATCAGGACCAAGTCAAAACCCAGGCAAGTTGTCCTGGAACGCTTTCCATTCGCTTGCCGAGAGTGAATTCAACAGGCAGGAGAGCGGCAGCCACCGTCCTCCAGCAGTCGGAAGGCTTCGCACGCAAGCCCGCTTCTTTGCGGCTTCGTTCTTCGCCTCTTCCAAGCAACCGCGATCTCTGCCTCTCGGAGGCGAAGAAGCGGCTAATTCGCGCACAGCTCAGTAGAGCGGCAGCGCAGCGCTCCGGAGCGTCGCTTCAAGCCGAAAGACGCCGGGAAGCGGCACTTTCCTCCGGATAGCTCCGGAGCCGCGCTTCTGCCTCTCTAGTCGTCTCTAGCTTAGCGAAAAGCTTTCCCACTCCATTTGGCAAGGGGAGAGCGTACCTGCACTGCACACTAACCGCGGTTTGCAAAGAAAGAGGATTTGCTGCACATTCCAAGGACACGGCTCTTTCCGAGGCAATCTGCAACCTGCTGTCAGATGGAAGTGCTCTCTGCCCTCTCCTACCCAGCTCTAGGTACTAGCGGGCACTTGCCAGCCTGGCCGAGGCAAACAACCTCCAGAGATGTCACAGAGCATAAGTGGAGCACAGATGCTCAAAAGCAGCAAAGCTGAAGAGCCTGGCTCAGCTTCACTAGTGTGCAATTGACTGACTGCGAAAAACAAAGCAGCAGAGCACCGGGCTTCTGGGCGCTGTGAAGGCAATTGCCAAAACCAGGCAGCTGCTCCTTCCCAAGCACAGGCAGCTGCCTATGTTCTTGCTTGTCGACAAACTCACCGCTGCCCTTCTTTTCAGCAGCTGCCACCGTCTTCTGTGCATCTCGGAGCCTCTGGCGACGAGCAAGACTTGCCAAGGTGGGAGGCATCAGGACCAAGTCAAAACCCAGGCAAGTTGTCCTGGAACGCTTTCCATTCGCTTGCCGAGAGTGAATTCAACAGGCAGGAGAGCGGCAGCCACCGTCCTCCAGCAGTCGGAAGGCTTCGCACACAAGCCCGCTTCTTTGCGGCTTCGTTCTTCGCCTCTTCCAAGCAACCGCGATCTCTGCCTCTCGGAGGCGAAGAAGCGGCTAATTCGCGCACAGCTCAGTAGAGCGGCAGCGCAGCGCTCCGGAGCGCCGCTTCAAGCCGAAAGACGCCGGGAAGCGGCACTTTCCTCCGGATAGCTCCGGAGCCGCGCTTCTGCCTCTCTAGTCGTCTCTAGCTTAGCGAAAAGCTTTCCCACTCCATTTGGCAAGGGGAGAGCGTACCTGCACTGCACACTAACCGCGGTTTGCAAAGAAAGAGGATTTGCTGCACATTCCAAGGACACGGCTCTTTCCGAGGCAATCTGCAACCTGCTGTCAGATGGAAGTGCTCTCTGCCCTCTCCTGCCCAGCTCTAGGTACTAGCGGGCACTTGCCAGCCTGGCCGAGGCAAACAACCTCCAGAGATGTCACAGAGCATAAGTGGAGCACAGATGCTCAAAAGCAGCAAAGCTGAAGAGCCTGGCTCAGCTTCACTAGTGTGCAATTGACTGACTGCGAAAAACAAAGCAGCAGAGCACCGGGCTTCTGGGCGCTGTGAAGGCAATTGCCAAAACCAGGCAGCTGCTCCTTCCCAAGCACAGGCAGCTGCCTATGTTCTTGCTTGTCGACAAACTCACCGCTGCCCTTCTTTTCAGCAGCTGCCACCGTCTTCTGTGCATCTCGGAGCCTCTGGCGACGAGCAAGACTTGCCAAGGTGGGACGCATCAGGACCAAGTCAAAACCCAGGCAAGTTGTCCTGGAACGCTTTCCATTCGCTTGCCGAGAGTGAATTCAAGAGGCAGGAGAGCGGCAGCCACCGTCCTCCAGCAGTCGGAAGGCTTCGCACACAAGCCCGCTTCTTTGCGGCTTCGTTCTTCGCCTCTTCCAAGCAACCGCGATCTCTGCCTCTCGGAGGCGAAGAAGCGGCTAATTCGCGCACAGCTCAGTAGAGTGGCAGCGCAGCGCTCCGGAGCGTCGCTTCAAGCCGAAAGACGCCGGGAAGCGGCACTTTCCTCCGGATAGCTCCGGAGCCGCGCTTCTGCCTCTCTAGTCGTCTCTAGCTTAGCGAAAAGCTTTCCCACTCCATTTGGCAAGGGGAGAGCGTACCTGCACTGCACACTAACCGCGGTTTGCAAAGAAAGAGGATTTGCTGCACATTCCAAGGACACGGCTCTTTCCGAGGCAATCTGCAACCTGCTGTCAGATGGAAGTGCTCTCTGCCCTCTCCTGCCCAGCTCTAGGTACTAGCGGGCACTTGCCAGCCTGGCCGAGGCAAACAACCTCGAGAGATGTCACAGAGCATAAGTGGAGCACAGATGCTCAAAAGCAGCAAAGCTGAAGAGCCTGGCTCAGCTTCACTAGTGTGCAATTGACTGACTGCGAAAAACAAAGCAGCAGAGCACCGGGCTTCTGGGCGCTGTGAAGGCAATTGCCAAAACCAGGCAGCTGCTCCTTCCCAAGCACAGGCAGCTGCCTATGCTCTTGCTTGTCGACAAACTCACCGCTGCCCTTCTTTTCAGCAGCTGCCACCGTCTTCTGTGCATCTCGGAGCCTCTGGCGACGAGCAAGACTTGCCAAGGTGGGAGGCATCAGGACCAAGTCAAAACCCAGGCAAGTTGTCCTGGAACGCTTTCCATTCGCTTGCCGAGAGTGAATTCAAGAGGCAGGAGAGCGGCAGCCACCGTCCTCCAGCAGTCGGAAGGCTTGGCACACAAGCCCGCTTCTTTGCGGCTTCGTTCTTCGCCTCTTCCAAGCAACCGCGATCTCTGCCTCTCGGAGGCGAAGAAGCGGCTAATTCGCGCACAGCTCAGTAGAGCGGCAGCGCAGCGCTCCGGAGCGCCGCTTCAAGCCGAAAGACGCCGGGAAGCGGCACTTTCCTCCGGATAGCTCCGGAGCCGCGCTTCTGCTTCTCTAGTCGTCTCTATCTTAGCGAAAAGCTTTCCCACTCCATTTGGCAAGGGGAGAGCGTACCAGCACTGCACACTAACGGCGGTTTGCAAAGAAAGAGGATTTGCTGCACATTCCAAGGACACGGCTCTTTCCGAGGCAATCTGCAACCTGCTGTCAGATGGAAGTGCTCTCTGCCCTCTCCTGCCCAGCTCTAGGTACTAGCGGGCACTTGCCAGCCTGGCCGAGGCAAACAACCTCCAGAGATGTCACAGAGCATAAGTGGAGCACAGATGCTCAAAAGCAGCAAAGCTGAAGAGCCTGGCTCAGCTTCACTAGTGTGCAATTGACTGACTGCGAAAAACAAAGCAGCAGAGCACCGGGCTTCTGGGCGCTGTGAAGGCAATTGCCAAAACCAGGCAGCTGCTCCTTCCCAAGCACAGGCAGCTGCCTATGTTCTTGCTTGTCGACAAACTCACCGCTGCCCTTCTTTTCAGCAGCTGCCACCGTCTTCTGTGCATCTCGGAGCCTCTGGCGACGAGCAAGACTTGCCAAGGTGGGACGCATCAGGACCAAGTCAAAACCCAGGCAAGTTGTCCTGGAACGCTTTCCATTCGCTTGCCGAGAGTGAATTCAAGAGGCAGGAGAGCGGCAGCCACCGTCCTCCAGCAGTCGGAAGGCTTCGCACGCAAGCCCGCTTCTTTGCGGCTTCGTTCTTCGCCTCTTCCAAGCAACCGCGATCTCTGCCTCTCGGAGGCGAAGAAGCGGCTAATTCGCGCACAGCTCAGTAGAGCGGCAGCGCAGCGCTCCGGAGCGTCGCTTCAAGCCGAAAGACGCCGGGAAGCGGCACTTTCCTCCGGACAGCTCCGGAGCCGCGCTTCTGCCTCTCTAGTCGTCTCTAGCTTAGCGAAAAGCTTTCCCACTCCATTTGGCAAGGGGAGAGCGTACCTGCACTGCACACTAACCGCGGTTTGCAAAGAAAGAGGATTTGCTGCACATTCCAAGGACACGGCTCTTTCCGAGGCAATCTGCAACCTGCTGTCAGATGGAAGTGCTCTCTGCCCTCTCCTACCCAGCTCTAGGTACTAGCGGGCACTTGCCAGCCTGGCCGAGGCAAACAACCTCCAGAGATGTCACAGAGCATAAGTGGAGCACAGATGCTCAAAAGCAGCAAAGCTGAAGAGCCTGGCTCAGCTTCACTAGTGTGCAATTGACTGACTGCGAAAAACAAAGCAGCAGAGCACCGGGCTTCTGGGCGCTGTGAAGGCAATTGCCAAAACCAGGCAGCTGCTCCTTCCCAAGCACAGGCAGCTGCCTATGTTCTTGCTTGTCGACAAACTCACCGCTGCCCTTCTTTTCAGCAGCTGCCACCGTCTTCTGTGCATCTCGGAGCCTCTGGCGACGAGCAAGACTTGCCAAGGTGGGAGGCATCAGGACCAAGTCAAAACCCAGGCAAGTTGTCCTGGAACGCTTTCCATTCGCTTGCCGAGAGTGAATTCAACAGGCAGGAGAGCGGCAGCCACCGTCCTCCAGCAGTCGGAAGGCTTCGCACACAAGCCCGCTTCTTTGCGGCTTCGTTCTTCGCCTCTTCCAAGCAACCGCGATCTCTGCCTCTCGGAGGCGAAGAAGCGGCTAATTCGCGCACAGCTCAGTAGAGCGGCAGCGCAGCGCTCCGGAGCGCCGCTTCAAGCCGAAAGACGCCGGGAAGCGGCACTTTCCTCCGGATAGCTCCGGAGCCGCGCTTCTGCCTCTCTAGTCGTCTCTAGCTTAGCGAAAAGCTTTCCCACTCCATTTGGCAAGGGGAGAGCGTACCTGCACTGCACACTAACCGCGGTTTGCAAAGAAAGAGGATTTGCTGCACATTCCAAGGACACGGCTCTTTCCGAGGCAATCTGCAACCTGCTGTCAGATGGAAGTGCTCTCTGCCCTCTCCTGCCCAGCTCTAGGTACTAGCGGGCACTTGCCAGCCTGGCCGAGGCAAACAACCTCCAGAGATGTCACAGAGCATAAGTGGAGCACAGATGCTCAAAAGCAGCAAAGCTGAAGAGCCTGGCTCAGCTTCACTAGTGTGCAATTGACTGACTGCGAAAAACAAAGCAGCAGAGCACCGGGCTTCTGGGCGCTGTGAAGGCAATTGCCAAAACCAGGCAGCTGCTCCTTCCCAAGCACAGGCAGCTGCCTATGTTCTTGCTTGTCGACAAACTCACCGCTGCCCTTCTTTTCAGCAGCTGCCACCGTCTTCTGTGCATCTCGGAGCCTCTGGCGACGAGCAAGACTTGCCAAGGTGGGACGCATCAGGACCAAGTCAAAACCCAGGCAAGTTGTCCTGGAACGCTTTCCATTCGCTTGCCGAGAGTGAATTCAAGAGGCAGGAGAGCGGCAGCCACCGTCCTCCAGCAGTCGGAAGGCTTCGCACACAAGCCCGCTTCTTTGCGGCTTCGTTCTTCGCCTCTTCCAAGCAACCGCGATCTCTGCCTCTCGGAGGCGAAGAAGCGGCTAATTCGCGCACAGCTCAGTAGAGTGGCAGCGCAGCGCTCCGGAGCGTCGCTTCAAGCCGAAAGACGCCGGGAAGCGGCACTTTCCTCCGGATAGCTCCGGAGCCGCGCTTCTGCCTCTCTAGTCGTCTCTAGCTTAGCGAAAAGCTTTCCCACTCCATTTGGCAAGGGGAGAGCGTACCTGCACTGCACACTAACGGCGGTTTGCAAAGAAAGAGGATTTGCTGCACATTCCAAGGACACGGCTCTTTCCGAGGCAATCTGCAACCTGCTGTCAGATGGAAGTGCTCTCTGCCCTCTCCTGCCCAGCTCTAGGTACTAGCGGGCACTTGCCAGCCTGGCCGAGGCAAACAACCTCGAGAGATGTCACAGAGCATAAGTGGAGCACAGATGCTCAAAAGCAGCAAAGCTGAAGAGCCTGGCTCAGCTTCACTAGTGTGCAATTGACTGACTGCGAAAAACAAAGCAGCAGAGCACCGGGCTTCTGGGCGCTGTGAAGGCAATTGCCAAAACCAGGCAGCTGCTCCTTCCCAAGCACAGGCAGCTGCCTATGCTCTTGCTTGTCGACAAACTCACCGCTGCCCTTCTTTTCAGCAGCTGCCACCGTCTTCTGTGCATCTCGGAGCCTCTGGCGACGAGCAAGACTTGCCAAGGTGGGAGGCATCAGGACCAAGTCAAAACCCAGGCAAGTTGTCCTGGAACGCTTTCCATTCGCTTGCCGAGAGTGAATTCAAGAGGCAGGAGAGCGGCAGCCACCGTCCTCCAGCAGTCGGAAGGCTTCGCACACAAGCCCGCTTCTTTGCGTCTTCGTTCTTCGCCTCTTCCAAGCAACCGCGATCTCTGCCTCTCGGAGGCGAAGAAGCGGCTAATTCGCGCACAGCTCAGTAGAGCGGCAGCGCAGCGCTCCGGAGCGCCGCTTCAAGCCGAAAGACGCCGGGAAGCGGCACTTTCCTCCGGATAGCTCCGGAGCCGCGCTTCTGCCTCTCTAGTCGTCTCTAGCTTAGCGAAAAGCTTTCCCACTCCATTTGGCAAGGGGAGAGCGTACCTGCACTGCACACTAACCGCGGTTTGCAAAGAAAGAGGATTTGCTGCACATTCCAAGGACACGGCTCTTTCCGAGGCAATCTGCAACCTGCTGTCAGATGGAAGTGCTCTCTGCCCTCTCCTGCCCAGCTCTAGGTACTAGCGGGCACTTGCCAGCCTGGCCGAGGCAAACAACCTCCAGAGATGTCACAGAGCATAAGTGGAGCACAGATGCTCAAAAGCAGCAAAGCTGAAGAGCCTGGCTCAGCTTCACTAGTGTGCAATTGACTGACTGCGAAAAACAAAGCAGCAGAGCACCGGGCTTCTGGGCGCTGTGAAGGCAATTGCCAAAACCAGGCAGCTGCTCCTTCCCAAGCACAGGCAGCTGCCTATGTTCTTGCTTGTCGACAAACTCACCGCTGCCCTTCTTTTCAGCAGCTGCCACCGTCTTCTGTGCATCTCGGAGCCTCTGGCGACGAGCAAGACTTGCCAAGGTGGGAGGCATCAGGACCAAGTCAAAACCCAGGCAAGTTGTCCTGGAACGCTTTCCATTCGCTTGCCGAGAGTGAATTCAAGAGGCAGGAGAGCGGCAGCCACCGTCCTCCAGCAGTCGGAAGGCTTGGCACACAAGCCCGCTTCTTTGCGGCTTCGTTCTTCGCTTCTTCCAAGCAACCGCGATCTCTGCCTCTCGGAGGCGAAGAAGCGGCTAATTCGCGCACAGCTCAGTAGAGCGGCAGCGCAGCGCTCCGGAGCGTCGCTTCAAGCCGAAAGACGCCGGGAAGCGGCACTTTCCTCCGGACAGCTCCGGAGCCGCGCTTCTGCCTCTCTAGTCGTCTCTAGCTTAGCGAAAAGCTTTCCCACTCCATTTGGCAAGGGGAGAGCGTACCAGCACTGCACACTAACGGCGGTTTGCAAAGAAAGAGGATTTGCTGCACATTCCAAGGACACGGCTCTTTCCGAGGCAATCTGCAACCTGCTGTCAGATGGAAGTGCTCTCTGCCCTCTCCTGCCCAGCTCTAGGTACTAGCGGGCACTTGCCAGCCTGGCCGAGGCAAACAACCTCCAGAGATGTCACAGAGCATAAGTGGAGCACAGATGCTCAAAAGCAGCAAAGCTGAAGAGCCTGGCTCAGCTTCACTAGTGTGCAATTGACTGACTGCGAAAAACAAAGCAGCAGAGCACCGGGCTTCTGGGCGCTGTGAAGGCAATTGCCAAAACCAGGCAGCTGCTCCTTCCCAAGCACAGGCAGCTGCCTATGCTCTTGCTTGTCGACAAACTCACCGCTGCCCTTCTTTTCAGCAGCTGCCACCGTCTTCTGTGCATCTCGGAGCCTCTGGCGACGAGCAAGACTTGCCAAGGTGGGAGGCATCAGGACCAAGTCAAAACCCAGGCAAGTTGTCCTGGAACGCTTTCCATTCGCTTGCCGAGAGTGAATTCAACAGGCAGGAGAGCGGCAGCCACCGTCCTCCAGCAGTCGGAAGGCTTCGCACACAAGCCCGCTTCTTTGCGTCTTCGTTCTTCGCCTCTTCCAAGCAACCGCGATCTCTGCCTCTCGGAGGCGAAGAAGCGGCTAATTCGCGCACAGCTCAGTAGAGCGGCAGCGCAGCGCTCCGGAGCGCCGCTTCAAGCCGAAAGACGCCGGGAAGCGGCACTTTCCTCCGGATAGCTCCGGAGCCGCGCTTCTGCCTCTCTAGTCGTCTCTAGCTTAGCGAAAAGCTTTCCCACTCCATTTGGCAAGGGGAGAGCGTACCTGCACTGCACACTAACCGCGGTTTGCAAAGAAAGAGGATTTGCTGCACATTCCAAGGACACGGCTCTTTCCGAGGCAATCTGCAACCTGCTGTCAGATGGAAGTGCTCTCTGCCCTCTCCTGCCCAGCTCTAGGTACTAGCGGGCACTTGCCAGCCTGGCCGAGGCAAACAACCTCGAGAGATGTCACAGAGCATAAGTGGAGCACAGATGCTCAAAAGCAGCAAAGCTGAAGAGCCTGGCTCAGCTTCACTAGTGTGCAATTGACTGACTGCGAAAAACAAAGCAGCAGAGCACCGGGCTTCTGGGCGCTGTGAAGGCAATTGCCAAAACCAGGCAGCTGCTCCTTCCCAAGCACAGGCAGCTGCCTATGTTCTTGCTTGTCGACAAACTCACCGCTGCCCTTCTTTTCAGCAGCTGCCACCGTCTTCTGTGCATCTCGGAGCCTCTGGCGACGAGCAAGACTTACCAAGGTGGGAGGCATCAGGTCCAAGTCAAAACCCAGGCAAGTTGTCCTGGAACGCTTTCCATTCGCTTGCCGAGAGTGAATTCAAGAGGCAGGAGAGCGGCAGCCACCGTCCTCCAGCAGTCGGAAGGCTTCGCACACAAGCCCGCTTCTTTGCGGCTTCGTTCTTCGCCTCTTCCAAGCAACCGCGATCTCTGCCTCTCGGAGGCGAAGAAGCGGCTAATTCGCGCACAGCTCAGTAGAGCGGCAGCGCAGCGCTCCGGAGCGTCGCTTCAAGCCGAAAGACGCCGGGAAGCGGCACTTTCCTCCGGACAGCTCCGGAGCCGCGCTTCTGCCTCTCTAGTCGTCTCTAGCTTAGCGAAAAGCTTTCCCACTCCATTTGGCAAGGGGAGAGCGTACCTGCACTGCACACTAACCGCGGTTTGCAAAGAAAGAGGATTTGCTGCACATTCCAAGGACACGGCTCTTTCCGAGGCAATCTGCAACCTGCTGTCAGATGGAAGTGCTCTCTGCCCTCTCCTGCCCAGCTCTAGGTACTAGCGGGCACTTGCCAGCCTGGCCGAGGCAAACAACCTCCAGAGATGTCACAGAGCATAAGTGGAGCACAGATGCTCAAAAGCAGCAAAGCTGAAGAGCCTGGCTCAGCTTCACTAGTGTGCAATTGACTGACTGCGAAAAACAAAGCAGCAGAGCACCGGGCTTCTGGGCGCTGTGAAGGCAATTGCTAAAACCAGGCAGCTGCTCCTTCCCAAGCACAGGCAGCTGCCTATGCTCTTGCTTGTCGATAAACTCACCGCTGCCCTTCTTTTCAGCAGCTGCCACCGTCTTCTGTGCATCTCGGAGCCTCTGGCGACGAGCAAGACTTGCCAAGGTGGGAGGCATCAGGACCAAGTCAAAACCCAGGCAAGTTGTCCTGGAACGCTTTCCATTCGCTTGCCGAGAGTGAATTCAACAGGCAGGAGAGCGGCAGCCACCGTCCTCCAGCAGTCGGAAGGCTTCGCACACAAGCCCGCTTCTTTGCGTCTTCGTTCTTCGCCTCTTCCAAGCAACCGCGATCTCTGCCTCTCGGAGGCGAAGAAGCGGCTAATTCGCGCACAGCTCAGTAGAGCGGCAGCGCAGCGCTCCGGAGCGCCTCTTCAAGCCGAAAGACGCCGGGAAGCGGCACTTTCCTCCGGATAGCTCCGGAGCCGCGCTTCTGCCTCTCTAGTCGTCTCTAGCTTAGCGAAAAGCTTTCCCACTCCATTTGGCAAGGGGAGAGCGTACCTGCACTGCACACTAACCGCGGTTTGCAAAGAAAGAGGATTTGCTGCACATTCCAAGGACACGGCTCTTTCCGAGGCAATCTGCAACCTGCTGTCAGATGGAAGTGCTCTCTGCCCTCTCCTGCCCAGCTCTAGGTACTAGCGGGCACTTGCCAGCCTGGCCGAGGCAAACCACCTCGAGAGATGTCACAGAGCATAAGTGGAGCACAGATGCTCAAAAGCAGCAAAGCTGAAGAGCCTGGCTCAGCTTCACTAGTGTGCAATTGACTGACTGCGAAAAACAAAGCAGCAGAGCACCGGGCTTCTGGGCGCTGTGAAGGCAATTGCCAAAACCAGGCAGCTGCTCCTTCCCAAGCACAGGCAGCTGCCTATGCTCTTGCTTGTCGACAAACTCACCGCTGCCCTTCTTTTCAGCAGCTGCCACCGTCTTCTGTGCATCTCGGAGCCTCTGGCGACGAGCAAGACTTGCCAAGGTGGGACGCATCAGGACCAAGTCAAAACCCAGGCAAGTTGTCCTGGAACGCTTTCCATTCGCTTGCCGAGAGTGAATTCAAGAGGCAGGAGAGCGGCAGCCACCGTCCTCCAGCAGTCGGAAGGCTTCGCACACAAGCCCGCTTCTTTGCGGCTTCGTTCTTCGCCTCTTCCAAGCAACCGCGATCTCTGCCTCTCGGAGGCGAAGAAGCGGCTAATTCGCGCACAGCTCAGTAGAGCGGCAGCGCAGCGCTCCGGAGCGCCGCTTCAAGCCGAAAGACGCCGGGAAGCGGCACTTTCCTCCGGATAGCTCCGGAGCCGCGCTTCTGCCTCTCTAGTCGTCTCTAGCTTAGCGAAAAGCTTTCCCACTCCATTTGGCAAGGGGAGAGCGTACCTGCACTGCACACTAACCGCGGTTTGCAAAGAAAGAGGATTTGCTGCACATTCCAAGGACACGGCTCTTTCCGAGGCAATCTGCAACCTGCTGTCAGATGGAAGTGCTCTCTGCCCTCTCCTGCCCAGCTCTAGGTACTAGCGGGCACTTGCCAGCCTGGCCGAGGCAAACAACCTCGAGAGATGTCACAGAGCATAAGTGGAGCACAGATGCTCAAAAGCAGCAAAGCTGAAGAGCCTGGCTCAGCTTCACTAGTGTGCAATTGACTGACTGCGAAAAACAAAGCAGCAGAGCACCGGGCTTCTGGGCGCTGTGAAGCCAATTGCCAAAACCAGGCAGCTGCTCCTTCCCAAGCACAGGCAGCTGCCTATGTTCTTGCTTGTCGACAAACTCACCGCTGCCCTTCTTTTCAGCAGCTGCCACCGTCTTCTGTGCATCTCGGAGCCTCTGGCGACGA
The DNA here is from genome assembly GCF_031753505.1 of Anomalospiza imberbis. NCBI lineage: Eukaryota > Metazoa > Chordata > Aves > Passeriformes > Viduidae > Anomalospiza > Anomalospiza imberbis. The sequence goes on from NW_027099436.1 coordinate 11,841, forward strand.
GCAAGACTTGCCAAGGTGGGAGGCATCAGGACCAAGTCAAAACCCAGGCAAGTTGTCCTGGAACGCTTTCCATTCGCTTGCCGAGAGTGAATTCAAGAGGCAGGAGAGCGGCAGCCACCGTCCTCCAGCAGTCGGAAGGCTTGGCACGCAAGCCCGCTTCTTTGCGGCTTCGTTCTTCGCCTCTTCCAAGCAACCGCGATCTCTGCCTCTCGGAGGCGAAGAAGCGGCTAATTCGCGCACAGCTCAGTAGAGCGGCAGCGCAGCGCTCCGGAGCGCCGCTTCAAGCCAAAAGACGCCGGGAAGCGGCACTTTCCTCCGGATAGCTCCGGAGCCGCGCTTCTGCCTCTCTAGTCGTCTCTAGCTTAGCGAAAAGCTTTCCCACTCCATTTGGCAAGGGGAGAGTGGACCTGCACTGCACACTAACCGCGGTTTGCAAAGAAAGAGGATTTGCTGCACATTCCAAGGACACGGCTCTTTCCGAGGCAATCTGCAACCTGCTGTCAGATGGAAGTGCTCTCTGCCCTCTCCTGCCCAGCTCTAGGTACTAGCGGGCACTTGCCAGCCTGGGCGAGGCAAACAACCTCGAGAGATGTCACAGAGCATAAGTGGAGCACAGATGCTCAAAAGCAGCAAAGCTGAAGAGCCTGGCTCAGCTTCACTAGTGTGCAATTGACTGACTGCGAAAAACAAAGCAGCAGAGCACCGGGCTTCTGGGCGCTGTGAAGGCAATTGCCAAAACCAGGCAGCTGCTCCTTCCCAAGCACAGGCAGCTGCCTATGTTCTTGCTTGTCGACAAACTCACCGCTGCCCTTCTTTTCAGCAGCTGCCACCGTCTTCTGTGCATCTCGGAGCCTCTGGCGACGAGCAAGACTTGCCAAGGTGGGAGGCATCAGGACCAAGTCAAAACCCAGGCAAGTTGTCCTGGAACGCTTTCCATTCGCTTGCCGAGAGTGAATTCAAGAGGCAGGAGAGCGGCAGCCACCGTCCTCCAGCAGTCGGAAGGCTTGGCACACAAGCCCGCTTCTTTGCGGCTTCGTTCTTCGCCTCTTCCAAGCAACCGCGATCTCTGCCTCTCGGAGGCGAAGAAGCGGCTAATTCGCGCACAGCTCAGTAGAGCGGCAGCGCAGCGCTCCGGAGCGCCGCTTCAAGCCGAAAGACGCCGGGAAGCGGCACTTTCTTCCGGATAGCTCCGGAGCCGCGCTTCTGCCTCTCTAGTCGTCTCTATCTTAGCGAAAAGCTTTCCCACTCCATTTGGCAAGGGGAGAGCGTACCTGCACTGCACACTAACCGCGGTTTGCAAAGAAAGAGGATTTGCTGCACATTCCAAGGACACGGCTCTTTCCGAGGCAATCTGCAACCTGCTGTCAGATGGAAGTGCTCTCTGCCCTCTCCTGCCCAGCTCTAGGTACTAGCGGGCACTTGCCAGCCTGGGCGAGGCAAACAACCTCGAGAGATGTCACAGAGCATAAGTGGAGCACAGATGCTCAAAAGCAGCAAAGCTGAAGAGCCTGGCTCAGCTTCACTAGTGTGCAATTGACTGACTGCGAAAAACAAAGCAGCAGAGCACCGGGCTTCTGGGCGCTGTGAAGGCAATTGCCAAAACCAGGCAGCTGCTCCTTCCCAAGCACAGGCAGCTGCCTATGTTCTTGCTTGTCGACAAACTCACCGCTGCCCTTCTTTTCAGCAGCTGCCACCGTCTTCTGTGCATCTCGGAGCCTCTGGCGACGAGCAAGACTTGCCAAGGTGGGACGCATCAGGACCAAGTCAAAACCCAGGCAAGTTGTCCTGGAACGCTTTCCATTCGCTTGCCGAGAGTGAATTCAACAGGCAGGAGAGCGGCAGCCACCGTCCTCCAGCAGTCGGAAGGCTTCGCACACAAGCCCGCTTCTTTGCGGCTTCGTTCTTCGCCTCTTCCAAGCAACCGCGATCTCTGCCTCTCGGAGGCGAAGAAGCGGCTAATTCGCGCATAGCTCAGTAGAGCGGCAGCGCAGCGCTCCGGAGCGCCGCTTCAAGCCGAAAGACGCCGGGAAGCGGCACTTTCCTCCGGATAGCTCCGGAGCCGCGCTTCTGCTTCTCTAGTCGTCTCTATCTTAGCGAAAAGCTTTCCCACTCCATTTGGAGAGGGGAGAGCGTACCTGCACTGCACACTAACCGCGGTTTGCAAAGAAAGAGGATTTGCTGCACATTCCAAGGACACGGCTCTTTCCGAGGCAATCTGCAACCTGCTGTCAGATGGAAGTGCTCTCTGCCCTCTCCTGCCCAGCTCTAGGTACTAGCGGGCACTTGCCAGCCTGGCCGAGGCAAACAACCTCGAGAGATGTCACAGAGCATAAGTGGAGCAAAGATGCTCAAAAGCAGCAAAGCTGAAGAGCCTGGCTCAGCTTCACTAGTGTGCAATTGACTGACTGCGAAAAACAAAGCAGCAGAGCACCGGGCTTCTGGGCGCTGTGAAGGCAATTGCCAAAACCAGGCAGCTGCTCCTTCCCAAGCACAGGCAGCTGCCTATCTTCTTGCTTGTCGACAAACTCACCGCTGCCCTTCTTTTCAGCAGCTGCCACCGTCTTCTGTGCATCTCGGAGCCTCTGGCGACGAGCAAGACTTGCCAAGGTGGGACGCATCAGGACCAAGTCAAAACCCAGGCAAGTTGTCCTGGAACGCTTTCCATTCGCTTGCCGAGAGTGAATTCAAGAGGCAGGAGAGCGGCAGCCACCGTCCTCCAGCAGTCGGAAGGCTTGGCACACAAGCCCGCTTCTTTGCGGCTTCGTTCTTCGCCTCTTCCAAGCAACCGCGATCTCTGCCTCTCGGAGGCGAAGAAGCGGCTAATTCGCGCACAGCTCAGTAGAGCGGCAGCGCAGCGCTCCGGAGCGCCGCTTCAAGCCGAAAGACGCCGGGAAGCGGCACTTTCCTCCGGATAGCTCCGGAGCCGCGCTTCTGCCTCTCTAGTCGTCTCTAGCTTAGCGAAAAGCTTTCCCACTCCATTTGGCAAGGGGAGAGCGTACCTGCACTGCACACTAACCGCGGTTTGCAAAGAAAGAGGATTTGCTGCACATTCCAAGGACACGGCTCTTTCCGAGGCAATCTGCAACCTGCTGTCAGATGGAAGTGCTCTCTGCCCTCTCCTGCCCAGCTCTAGGTACTAGCGGGCACTTGCCAGCCTGGCCGAGGCAAACAACCTCCAGAGATGTCACAGAGCATAAGTGGAGCACAGATGCTCAAAAGCAGCAAAGCTGAAGAGCCTGGCTCAGCTTCACTAGTGTGCAATTGACTGACTGCGAAAAACAAAGCAGCAGAGCACCGGGCTTCTGGGCGCTGTGAAGGCAATTGCCAAAACCAGGCAGCTGCTCCTTCCCAAGCACAGGCAGCTGCCTATGTTCTTGCTTGTCGACAAACTCACCACTGCCCTTCTTTTCAGCAGCTGCCACCGTCTTCTGTGCATCTCGGAGCCTCTGGCGACGAGCAAGACTTGCCAAGGTGGGACGCATCAGGACCAAGTCAAAACCCAGGCAAGTTGTCCTGGAACGCTTTCCATTCGCTTGCCGAGAGTGAATTCAAGAGGCAGGAGAGCGGCAGCCACCGTCCTCCAGCAGTCGGAAGGCTTCGCACGCAAGCCCGCTTCTTTGCGGCTTCGTTCTTCGCCTCTTCCAAGCAACCGCGATCTCTGCCTCTCGGAGGCGAAGAAGCGGCTAATTCGCGCACAGCTCAGTAGAGCGGCAGCGCAGCGCTCCGGAGCGTCGCTTCAAGCCGAAAGACGCCGGGAAGCGGCACTTTCCTCCGGATAGCTCCGGAGCCGCGCTTCTGCCTCTCTAGTCGTCTCTAGCTTAGCGAAAAGCTTTCCCACTCCATTTGGCAAGGGGAGAGCGTACCTGCACTGCACACTAACGGCGGTTTGCAAAGAAAGAGGATTTGCTGCACATTCCAAGGACACGGCTCTTTCCGAGGCAATCTGCAACCTGCTGTCAGATGGAAGTGCTCTCTGCCCTCTCCTGCCCAGCTCTAGGTACTAGCGGGCACTTGCCAGCCTGGGCGAGGCAAACAACCTCGAGAGATGTCACAGAGCATAAGTGGAGCACAGATGCTCAAAAGCAGCAAAGCTGAAGAGCCTGGCTCAGCTTCACTAGTGTGCAATTGACTGACTGCGAAAAACAAAGCAGCAGAGCACCGGGCTTCTGGGCGCTGTGAAGGCAATTGCCAAAACCAGGCAGCTGCTCCTTCCCAAGCACAGGCAGCTGCCTATGCTCTTGCTTGTCGACAAACTCACCGCTGCCCTTCTTTTCAGCAGCTGCCACCGTCTTCTGTGCATCTCGGAGCCTCTGGCGACGAGCAAGACTTGCCAAGGTGGGAGGCATCAGGACCAAGTCAAAAGCCAGGCAAGTTGTCCTGGAACGCTTTTCATTCGCTTGCCGAGAGTGAATTCAAGAGGCAGGAGAGCGGCAGCCACCGTCCTCCAGCAGTCGGAAGGCTTCGCACACAAGCCCGCTTCTTTGCGTCTTCGTTCTTCGCCTCTTCCAAGCAACCGCGATCTCTGCCTCTCGGAGGCGAAGAAGCGGCTAATTCGCGCACAGCTCAGTAGAGCGGCAGCGCAGCGCTCCGGAGCGCCGCTTCAAGCCGAAAGACGCCGGGAAGCGGCACTTTCCTCCGGATAGCTCCGGAGCCGCGCTTCTGCCTCTCTAGTCGTCTCTAGCTTAGCGAAAAGCTTTCCCACTCCATTTGGCAAGGGGAGAGCGGACCTGCACTGCACACTAACCGCGGTTTGCAAAGAAAGAGGATTTGCTGCACATTCCAAGGACACGGCTCTTTCCGAGGCAATCTGCAACCTGCTGTCAGATGGAAGTGCTCTCTGCCCTCTCCTGCCCAGCTCTAGGTACTAGCGGGCACTTGCCAGCCTGGCCGAGGCAAACAACCTCCAGAGATGTCACAGAGCATAAGTGGAGCACAGATGCTCAAAAGCAGCAAAGCTGAAGAGCCTGGCTCAGCTTCACTAGTGTGCAATTGACTGACTGCGAAAAACAAAGCAGCAGAGCACCGGGCTTCTGGGCGCTGTGAAGGCAATTGCCAAAACCAGGCAGCTGCTCCTTCCCAAGCACAGGCAGCTGCCTATCTTCTTGCTTGTCGACAAACTCACCGCTGCCCTTCTTTTCAGCAGCTGCCACCGTCTTCTGTGCATCTCGGAGCCTCTGGCGACGAGCAAGACTTGCCAAGGTGGGACGCATCAGGACCAAGTCAAAACCCAGGCAAGTTGTCCTGGAACGCTTTCCATTCGCTTGCCGAGAGTGAATTCAAGAGGCAGGAGAGCGGCAGCCACCGTCCTCCAGCAGTCGGAAGGCTTCGCACACAAGCCCGCTTCTTTGCGGCTTCGTTCTTCGCCTCTTCCAAGCAACCGCGATCTCTGCCTCTCGGAGGCGAAGAAGCGGCTAATTCGCGCACAGCTCAGTAGAGCGGCAGCGCAGCGCTCCGGAGCGTCGCTTCAAGCCGAAAGACGCCGGGAAGCGGCACTTTCCTCCGGACAGCTCCGGAGCCGCGCTTCTGCCTCTCTAGTCGTCTCTAGCTTAGCGAAAAGCTTTCCCACTCCATTTGGCAAGGGGAGAGCGTACCTGCACTGCACACTAACCGCGGTTTGCAAAGAAAGAGGATTTGCTGCACATTCCAAGGACACGGCTCTTTCCGAGGCAATCTGCAACCTGCTGTCAGATGGAAGTGCTCTCTGCCCTCTCCTGCCCAGCTCTAGGTACTAGCGGGCACTTGCCAGCCTGGCCGAGGCAAACAACCTCGAGAGATGTCACAGAGCATAAGTGGAGCACAGATGCTCAAAAGCAGCAAAGCTGAAGAGCCTGGCTCAGCTTCACTAGTGTGCAATTGACTGACTGCGAAAAACAAAGCAGCAGAGCACCGGGCTTCTGGGCGCTGTGAAGGCAATTGCCAAAACCAGGCAGCTGCTCCTTCCCAAGCACAGGCAGCTGCCTATGCTCTTGCTTGTCGACAAACTCACCGCTGCCCTTCTTTTCAGCAGCTGCCACCGTCTTCTGTGCATCTCGGAGCCTCTGGCGACGAGCAAGACTTGCCAAGGTGGGAGGCATCAGGACCAAGTCAAAACCCAGGCAAGTTGTCCTGGAACGCTTTCCATTCGCTTGCCGAGAGTGAATTCAACAGGCAGGAGAGCGGCAGCCACCGTCCTCCAGCAGTCGGAAGGCTTCGCACACAAGCCCGCTTCTTTGCGTCTTCGTTCTTCGCCTCTTCCAAGCAACCGCGATCTCTGCCTCTCGGAGGCGAAGAAGCGGCTAATTCGCGCACAGCTCAGTAGAGCGGCAGCGCAGCGCTCCGGAGCGCCGCTTCAAGCCGAAAGACGCCGGGAAGCGGCACTTTCCTCCGGATAGCTCCGGAGCCGCGCTTCTGCCTCTCTAGTCGTCTCTAGCTTAGCGAAAAGCTTTCCCACTCCATTTGGCAAGGGGGAGAGCGTACCTGCACTGCACACTAACCGCGGTTTGCAAAGAAAGAGGATTTCTGCACATTCCAAGGACACGGCTCTTTCCGAGGCAATCTGCAACCTGCTGTCAGATGGAAGTGCTCTCTGCCCTCTCCTGCCCAGCTCTAGGTACTAGCGGGCACTTGCCAGCCTGGCCGAGGCAAACAACCTCCAGAGATGTCACAGAGCATAAGTGGAGCACAGATGCTCAAAAGCAGCAAAGCTGAAGAGCCTGGCTCAGCTTCACTAGTGTGCAATTGACTGACTGCGAAAAACAAAGCAGCAGAGCACCGGGCTTCTGGGCGCTGTGAAGGCAATTGCCAAAACCAGGCAGCTGCTCCTTCCCAAGCACAGGCAGCTGCCTATGTTCTTGCTTGTCGACAAACTCACCACTGCCCTTCTTTTCAGCAGCTGCCACCGTCTTCTGTGCATCTCGGAGCCTCTGGCGACGAGCAAGACTTGCCAAGGTGGGACGCATCAGGACCAAGTCAAAACCCAGGCAAGTTGTCCTGGAACGCTTTCCATTCGCTTGCCGAGAGTGAATTCAAGAGGCAGGAGAGCGGCAGCCACCGTCCTCCAGCAGTCGGAAGGCTTCGCACGCAAGCCCGCTTCTTTGCGGCTTCGTTCTTCGCCTCTTCCAAGCAACCGCGATCTCTGCCTCTCGGAGGCGAAGAAGCGGCTAATTCGCGCACAGCTCAGTAGAGCGGCAGCGCAGCGCTCCGGAGCGTCGCTTCAAGCCGAAAGACGCCGGGGAAGCGGCACTTTCCTCCGGATAGCTCCGGAGCCGCGCTTCTGCCTCTCTAGTCGTCTCTAGCTTAGCGAAAAGCTTTCCCACTCCATTTGGCAAGGGGAGAGCGTACCTGCACTGCACACTAACCGCGGTTTGCAAAGAAAGAGGATTTGCTGCACATTCCAAGGACACGGCTCTTTCCGAGGCAATCTGCAACCTGCTGTCAGATGGAAGTGCTCTCTGCCCTCTCCTGCCCAGCTCTAGGTACTAGCGGGCACTTGCCAGCCTGGCCGAGGCAAACAACCTCGAGAGATGTCACAGAGCATAAGTGGAGCACAGATGCTCAAAAGCAGCAAAGCTGAAGAGCCTGGCTCAGCTTCACTAGTGTGCAATTGACTGACTGCGAAAAACAAAGCAGCAGAGCACCGGGCTAGTGGGCGCTGTGAAGGCAATTGCCAAAACCAGGCAGCTGCTCCTTCCCAAGCACAGGCAGCTGCCTATGTTCTTGCTTGTCGACAAACTCACCGCTGCCCTTCTTTTCAGCAGCTGCCACCGTCTTCTGTGCATCTCGGAGCCTCTGGCGACGAGCAAGACTTGCCAAGGTGGGAGGCATCAGGACCAAGTCAAAACCCAGGCAAGTTGTCCTGGAACGCTTTCCATTCGCTTGCCGAGAGTGAATTCAAGAGGCAGGAGAGCGGCAGCCACCGTCCTCCAGCAGTCGGAAGGCTTGGCACACAAGCCCGCTTCTTTGCGGCTTCGTTCTTCGCCTCTTCCAAGCAACCGCGATCTCTGCCTCTCGGAGGCGAAGAAGCGGCTAATTCGCGCACAGCTCAGTAGAGCGGCAGCGCAGCGCTCCGGAGCGCCGCTTCAAGCCGAAAGACGCCGGGAAGCGGCACTTTCCTCCGGATAGCTCCGGAGCCGCGCTTCTGCCTCTCTAGTCGTCTCTATCTTAGCGAAAAGCTTTCCCACTCCATTTGGCAAGGGGAGAGCGTACCTGCACTGCACACTAACCGCGGTTTGCAAAGAAAGAGGATTTGCTGCACATTCCAAGGACACGGCTCTTTCCGAGGCAATCTGCAACCTGCTGTCAGATGGAAGTGCTCTCTGCCCTCTCCTGCCCAGCTCTAGGTACTAGCGGGCACTTGCCAGCCTGGCCGAGGCAAACAACCTCGAGAGATGTCACAGAGCATAAGTGGAGCACAGATGCTCAAAAGCAGCAAAGCTGAAGAGCCTGGCTCAGCTTCACTAGTGTGCAATTGACTGACTGCGAAAAACAAAGCAGCAGAGCACCGGGCTTCTGGGCGCTGTGAAGGCAATTGCCAAAACCAGGCAGCTGCTCCTTCCCAAGCACAGGCAGCTGCCTATGTTCTTGCTTGTCGACAAACTCACCGCTGCCCTTCTTTTCAGCAGCTGCCACCGTCTTCTGTGCATCTCGGAGCCTCTGGCGACGAGCAAGACTTGCCAAGGTGGGACGCATCAGGACCAAGTCAAAACCCAGGCAAGTTGTCCTGGAACGCTTTCCATTCGCTTGCCGAGAGTGAATTCAAGAGGCAGGAGAGCGGCAGCCACCGTCCTCCAGCAGTCGGAAGGCTTCGCACACAAGCCCGCTTCTTTGCGGCTTCGTTCTTCGCCTCTTCCAAGCAACCGCGATCTCTGCCTCTCGGAGGCGAAGAAGCGGCTAATTCGCGCACAGCTCAGTAGAGTGGCAGCGCAGCGCTCCGGAGCGTCGCTTCAAGCCGAAAGACGCCGGGAAGCGGCACTTTCCTCCGGATAGCTCCGGAGCCGCGCTTCTGCCTCTCTAGTCGTCTCTAGCTTAGCGAAAAGCTTTCCCACTCCATTTGGCAAGGGGAGAGCGTACCTGCACTGCACACTAACGGCGGTTTGCAAAGAAAGAGGATTTGCTGCACATTCCAAGGACACGGCTCTTTCCGAGGCAATCTGCAACCTGCTGTCAGATGGAAGTGCTCTCTGCCCTCTCCTGCCCAGCTCTAGGTACTAGCGGGCACTTGCCAGCCTGGGCGAGGCAAACAACCTCGAGAGATGTCACAGAGCATAAGTGGAGCACAGATGCTCAAAAGCAGCAAAGCTGAAGAGCCTGGCTCAGCTTCACTAGTGTGCAATTGACTGACTGCGAAAAACAAAGCAGCAGAGCACCGGGCTTCTGGGCGCTGTGAAGGCAATTGCCAAAACCAGGCAGCTGCTCCTTCCCAAGCACAGGCAGCTGCCTATGCTCTTGCTTGTCGACAAACTCACCGCTGCCCTTCTTTTCAGCAGCTGCCACCGTCTTCTGTGCATCTCGGAGCCTCTGGCGACGAGCAAGACTTGCCAAGGTGGGAGGCATCAGGACCAAGTCAAAAGCCAGGCAAGTTGTCCTGGAACGCTTTTCATTCGCTTGCCGAGAGTGAATTCAAGAGGCAGGAGAGCGGCAGCCACCGTCCTCCAGCAGTCGGAAGGCTTCGCACACAAGCCCGCTTCTTTGCGTCTTCGTTCTTCGCCTCTTCCAAGCAACCGCGATCTCTGCCTCTCGGAGGCGAAGAAGCGGCTAATTCGCGCACAGCTCAGTAGAGCGGCAGCGCAGCGCTCCGGAGCGCCGCTTCAAGCCGAAAGACGCCGGGAAGCGGCACTTTCCTCCGGATAGCTCCGGAGCCGCGCTTCTGCCTCTCTAGTCGTCTCTAGCTTAGCGAAAAGCTTTCCCACTCCATTTGGCAAGGGGAGAGCGGACCTGCACTGCACACTAACCGCGGTTTGCAAAGAAAGAGGATTTGCTGCACATTCCAAGGACACGGCTCTTTCCGAGGCAATCTGCAACCTGCTGTCAGATGGAAGTGCTCTCTGCCCTCTCCTGCCCAGCTCTAGGTACTAGCGGGCACTTGCCAGCCTGGCCGAGGCAAACAACCTCCAGAGATGTCACAGAGCATAAGTGGAGCACAGATGCTCAAAAGCAGCAAAGCTGAAGAGCCTGGCTCAGCTTCACTAGTGTGCAATTGACTGACTGCGAAAAACAAAGCAGCAGAGCACCGGGCTTCTGGGCGCTGTGAAGGCAATTGCCAAAACCAGGCAGCTGCTCCTTCCCAAGCACAGGCAGCTGCCTATCTTCTTGCTTGTCGACAAACTCACCGCTGCCCTTCTTTTCAGCAGCTGCCACCGTCTTCTGTGCATCTCGGAGCCTCTGGCGACGAGCAAGACTTGCCAAGGTGGGACGCATCAGGACCAAGTCAAAACCCAGGCAAGTTGTCCTGGAACGCTTTCCATTCGCTTGCCGAGAGTGAATTCAAGAGGCAGGAGAGCGGCAGCCACCGTCCTCCAGCAGTCGGAAGGCTTCGCACACAAGCCCGCTTCTTTGCGGCTTCGTTCTTCGCCTCTTCCAAGCAACCGCGATCTCTGCCTCTCGGAGGCGAAGAAGCGGCTAATTCGCGCACAGCTCAGTAGAGCGGCAGCGCAGCGCTCCGGAGCGTCGCTTCAAGCCGAAAGACGCCGGGAAGCGGCACTTTCCTCCGGACAGCTCCGGAGCCGCGCTTCTGCCTCTCTAGTCGTCTCTAGCTTAGCGAAAAGCTTTCCCACTCCATTTGGCAAGGGGAGAGCGTACCTGCACTGCACACTAACCGCGGTTTGCAAAGAAAGAGGATTTGCTGCACATTCCAAGGACACGGCTCTTTCCGAGGCAATCTGCAACCTGCTGTCAGATGGAAGTGCTCTCTGCCCTCTCCTGCCCAGCTCTAGGTACTAGCGGGCACTTGCCAGCCTGGCCGAGGCAAACAACCTCGAGAGATGTCACAGAGCATAAGTGGAGCACAGATGCTCAAAAGCAGCAAAGCTGAAGAGCCTGGCTCAGCTTCACTAGTGTGCAATTGACTGACTGCGAAAAACAAAGCAGCAGAGCACCGGGCTTCTGGGCGCTGTGAAGGCAATTGCCAAAACCAGGCAGCTGCTCCTTCCAAGCACAGGCAGCTGCCTATGCTCTTGCTTGTCGACAAACTCACCGCTGCCCTTCTTTTCAGCAGCTGCCACCGTCTTCTGTGCATCTCGGAGCCTCTGGCGACGAGCAAGACTTGCCAAGGTGGGAGGCATCAGGACCAAGTCAAAACCCAGGCAAGTTGTCCTGGAACGCTTTCCATTCGCTTGCCGAGAGTGAATTCAACAGGCAGGAGAGCGGCAGCCACCGTCCTCCAGCAGTCGGAAGGCTTCGCACACAAGCCCGCTTCTTTGCGTCTTCGTTCTTCGCCTCTTCCAAGCAACCGCGATCTCTGCCTCTCGGAGGCGAAGAAGCGGCTAATTCGCGCACAGCTCAGTAGAGCGGCAGCGCAGCGCTCCGGAGCGCCTCTTCAAGCCGAAAGACGCCGGGAAGCGGCACTTTCCTCCGGATAGCTCCGGAGCCGCGCTTCTGCCTCTCTAGTCGTCTCTAGCTTAGCGAAAAGCTTTCCCACTCCATTTGGCAAGGGGAGAGCGTACCTGCACTGCACACTAACCGCGGTTTGCAAAGAAAGAGGATTTGCTGCACATTCCAAGGACACGGCTCTTTCCCAGGCAATCTGCAACCTGCTGTCAGATGGAAGTGCTCTCTGCCCTCTCCTGCCCAGCTCTAGGTACTAGCGGGCACTTGCCAGCCTGGCCGAGGCAAACAACCTCCAGAGATGTCACAGAGCATAAGTGGAGCACAGATGCTCAAAAGCAGCAAAGCTGAAGAGCCTGGCTCAGCTTCACTAGTGTGCAATTGACTGACTGCGAAAAACAAAGCAGCAGAGCACCGGGCTTCTGGGCGCTGTGAAGGCAATTGCCAAAACCAGGCAGCTGCTCCTTCCCAAGCACAGGCAGCTGCCTATGTTCTTGCTTGTCGACAAACTCACCGCTGCCCTTCTTTTCAGCAGCTGCCACCGTCTTCTGTGCATCTCGGAGCCTCTGGCGACGAGCAAGACTTACCAAGGTGGGAGGCATCAGGACCAAGTCAAAACCCAGGCAAGTTGTCCTGGAACGCTTTCCATTCGCTTGCCGAGAGTGAATTCAAGAGGCAGGAGAGCGGCAGCCACCGTCCTCCAGCAGTCGGAAGGCTTCGCACACAAGCCCGCTTCTTTGCGGCTTCGTTCTTCGCCTCTTCCAAGCAACCGCGATCTCTGCCTCTCGGAGGCGAAGAAGCGGCTAATTCGCGCACAGCTCAGTAGAGCGGCAGCGCAGCGCTCCGGAGCGTCGCTTCAAGCCGAAAGACGCCGGGAAGCGGCACTTTCCTCCGGACAGCTCCGGAGCCGCGCTTCTGCCTCTCTAGTCGTCTCTAGCTTAGCGAAAAGCTTTCCCACTCCATTTGGCAAGGGGAGAGCGTACCTGCACTGCACACTAACCGCGGTTTGCAAAGAAAGAGGATTTGCTGCACATTCCAAGGACACGGCTCTTTCCGAGGCAATCTGCAACCTGCTGTCAGATGGAAGTGCTCTCTGCCCTCTCCTGCCCAGCTCTAGGTACTAGCGGGCACTTGCCAGCCTGGGCGAGGCAAACAACCTCCAGAGATGTCACAGAGCATAAGTGGAGCACAGATGCTCAAAAGCAGCAAAGCTGAAGAGCCTGGCTCAGCTTCACTAGTGTGCAATTGACTGACTGCGAAAAACAAAGCAGCAGAGCACCGGGCTTCTGGGCGCTGTGAAGGCAATTGCCAAAACCAGGCAGCTGCTCCTTCCCAAGCACAGGCAGCTGCCTATGTTCTTGCTTGTCGACAAACTCACCGCTGCCCTTCTTTTCAGCAGCTGCCACCGTCTTCTGTGCATCTCGGAGCCTCTGGCGACGAGCAAGACTTGCCAAGGTGGGACGCATCAGGACCAAGTCAAAACCCAGGCAAGTTGTCCTGGAACGCTTTCCATTCGCTTGCCGAGAGTGAATTCAACAGGCAGGAGAGCGGCAGCCACCGTCCTCCAGCAGTCGGAAGGCTTCGCACACAAGCCCGCTTCTTTGCGTCTTCGTTCTTCGCCTCTTCCAAGCAACCGCGATCTCTGCCTCTCGGAGGCGAAGAAGCGGCTAATTCGCGCACAGCTCAGTAGAGCGGCAGCGCAGCGCTCCGGAGCGCCTCTTCAAGCCGAAAGACGCCGGGAAGCGGCACTTTCCTCCGGATAGCTCCGGAGCCGCGCTTCTGCCTCTCTAGTCGTCTCTAGCTTAGCGAAAAGCTTTCCCACTCCATTTGGCAAGGGGAGAGCGTACCTGCACTGCACACTAACCGCGGTTTGCAAAGAAAGAGGATTTGCTGCACATTCCAAGGACACGGCTCTTTCCGAGGCAATCTGCAACCTGCTGTCAGATGGAAGTGCTCTCTGCCCTCTCCTGCCCAGCTCTAGGTACTAGCGGGCACTTGCCAGCCTGGCCGAGGGCAAACAACCTCCAGAGATGTCACAGAGCATAAGTGGAGCACAGATGCTCAAAAGCAGCAAAGCTGAAGAGCCTGGCTCAGCTTCACTAGTGTGCAATTGACTGACTGCGAAAAACAAAGCAGCAGAGCACCGGGCTTCTGGGCGCTGTGAAGGCAATTGCCAAAACCAGGCAGCTGCTCCTTCCCAAGCACAGGCAGCTGCCTATGCTCTTGCTTGTCGACAAACTCACCGCTGCCCTTCTTTTCAGCAGCTGCCACCGTCTTCTGTGCATCTCGGAGCCTCTGGCGACGAGCAAGACTTGCCAAGGTGGGAGGCATCAGGACCAAGTCAAAACCCAGGCAAGTTGTCCTGGAACGCTTTCCATTCGCTTGCCGAGAGTGAATTCAAGAGGCAGGAGAGCGGCAGCCACCGTCCTCCAGCAGTCGGAAGGCTTCGCACACAAGCCCGCTTCTTTGCGGCTTCGTTCTTCGCCTCTTCCAAGCAACCGCGATCTCTGCCTCTCGGAGGCGAAGAAGCGGCTAATTCGCGCACAGCTCAGTAGAGCGGCAGCGCAGCGCTCCGGAGCGCCGCTTCAAGCCGAAAGACGCCGGGGAAGCGGCACTTTCCTCCGGATAGCTCCGGAGCCGCGCTTCTGCCTCTCTAGTCGTCTCTAGCTTAGCGAAAAGCTTTCCCACTCCATTTGGCAAGGGGGAGAGCGTACCTGCACTGCACTGAACCGCGGTTTGCAAAGAAAGAGGATTTGCTGCACATTCCAAGGACACGGCTCTTTCCGAGGCAATCTGCAACCTGCTGTCAGATGGAAGTGCTCTCTGCCCTCTCCTGCCCAGCTCTAGGTACTAGCGGGCACTTGCCAGCCTGGCCGAGGCAAACAACCTCCAGAGATGTCACAGAGCATAAGTGGAGCACAGATGCTCAAAAGCAGCAAAGCTGAAGAGCCTGGCTCAGCTTCACTAGTGTGCAATTGACTGACTGCGAAAAACAAAGCAGCAGAGCACCGGGCTTCTGGGCGCTGTGAAGCCAATTGCCAAAACCAGGCAGCTGCTCCTTCCCAAGCACAGGCAGCTGCCTATGTTCTTGCTTGTCGACAAACTCACCACTGCCCTTCTTTTCAGCAGCTGCCACCGTCTTCTGTGCATCTCGGAGCCTCTGGCGACGAGCAAGACTTGCCAAGGTGGGAGGCATCAGGACCAAGTCAAAACCCAGGCAAGTTGTCCTGGAACGCTTTCCATTCGCTTGCCGAGAGTGAATTCAAGAGGCAGGAGAGCGGCAGCCACCGTCCTCCAGCAGTCGGAAGGCTTGGCACACAAGCCCGCTTCTTTGCGGCTTCGTTCTTCGCCTCTTCCAAGCAACCGCGATCTCTGCCTCTCGGAGGCGAAGAAGCGGCTAATTCGCGCACAGCTCAGTAGAGCGGCAGCGCAGCGCTCCGGAGCGCCTCTTCAAGCCGAAAGACGCCGGGAAGCGGCACTTTCCTCCGGATAGCTCCGGAGCCCGCGCTTCTGCCTCTCTAGTCGTCTCTAGCTTAGCGAAAAGCTTTCCCACTCCATTTGGCAAGGGGAGAGCGTACCTGCACTGCACACTAACCGCGGTTTGCAAAGAAAGAGGATTTGCTGCACATTCCAAGGACACGGCTCTTTCCGAGGCAATCTGCAACCTGCTGTCAGATGGAAGTGCTCTCTGCCCTCTCCTGCCCAGCTCTAGGTACTAGCGGGCACTTGCCAGCCTGGCCGAGGCAAACAACCTCCAGAGATGTCACAGAGCATAAGTGGAGCACAGATGCTCAAAAGCAGCAAAGCTGAAGAGCCTGGCTCAGCTTCACTAGTGTGCATTGACTGACTGCGAAAAACAAAGCAGCAGAGCACCGGGCTTCTGGGCGCTGTGAAGGCAATTGCCAAAACCAGGCAGCTGCTCCTTCCCAAGCACAGGCAGCTGCCTATGCTCTTGCTTGTCGACAAACTCACCGCTGCCCTTCTTTTCAGCAGCTGCCACCGTCTTCTGTGCATCTCGGAGCCTCTGGCGACGAGCAAGACTTGCCAAGGTGGGACGCATCAGGACCAAGTCAAAACCCAGGCAAGTTGTCCTGGAACGCTTTCCATTCGCTTGCCGAGAGTGAATTCAAGAGGCAGGAGAGCGGCAGCCACCGTCCTCCAGCAGTCGGAAGGCTTCGCACACAAGCCCGCTTCTTTGCGGCTTCGTTCTTCGCCTCTTCCAAGCAACCGCGATCTCTGCCTCTCGGAGGCGAAGAAGCGGCTAATTCGCGCACAGCTCAGTAGAGCGGCAGCGCAGCGCTCCGGAGCGCCGCTTCAAGCCGAAAGACGCCGGGAAGCGGCACTTTCCTCCGGATAGCTCCGGAGCCGCGCTTCTGCCTCTCTAGTCGTCTCTAGCTTAGCGAAAAGCTTTCCCACTCCATTTGGCAAGGGGAGAGCGTACCTGCACTGCACACTAACCGCGGTTTGCAAAGAAAGAGGATTTGCTGCACATTCCAAGGACACGGCTCTTTCCGAGGCAATCTGCAACCTGCTGTCAGATGGAAGTGCTCTCTGCCCTCTCCTGCCCAGCTCTAGGTACTAGCGGGCACTTGCCAGCCTGGCCGAGGCAAACAACCTCCAGAGATGTCACAGAGCATAAGTGGAGCACAGATGCTCAAAGCAGCAAAGCTGAAGAGCCTGGCTCAGCTTCACTAGTGTGCAATTGACTGACTGCGAAAAACAAAGCAGCAGAGCACCGGGCTTCTGGGCGCTGTGAAGCCAATTGCCAAAACCAGGCAGCTGCTCCTTCCCAAGCACAGGCAGCTGCCTATGTTCTTGCTTGTCGACAAACTCACCACTGCCCTTCTTTTCAGCAGCTGCCACCGTCTTCTGTGCATCTCGGAGCCTCTGGCGACGAGCAAGACTTGCCAAGGTGGGAGGCATCAGGACCAAGTCAAAACCCAGGCAAGTTGTCCTGGAACGCTTTCCATTCGCTTGCCGAGAGTGAATTCAAGAGGCAGGAGAGCGGCAGCCACCGTCCTCCAGCAGTCGGAAGGCTTGGCACACAAGCCCGCTTCTTTGCGGCTTCGTTCTTCGCCTCTTCCAAGCAACCGCGATCTCTGCCTCTCGGAGGCGAAGAAGCGGCTAATTCGCGCACAGCTCAGTAGAGCGGCAGCGCAGCGCTCCGGAGCGCCGCTTCAAGCCGAAAGACGCCGGGAAGCGGCACTTTCCTCCGGATAGCTCCGGAGCCGCGCTTCTGCCTCTCTAGTCGTCTCTAGCTTAGCGAAAAGCTTTCCCACTCCATTTGGCAAGGGGAGAGTGGACCTGCACTGCACACTAACCGCGGTTTGCAAAGAAAGAGGATTTGCTGCACATTCCAAGGACACGGCTCTTTCCGAGGCAATCTGCAACCTGCTGTCAGATGGAAGTGCTCTCTGCCCTCTCCTGCCCAGCTCTAGGTACTAGCGGGCACTTGCCAGCCTGGCCGAGGCAAACAACCTCCAGAGATGTCACAGAGCATAAGTGGAGCACAGATGCTCAAAAGCAGCAAAGCTGAAGAGCCTGGCTCAGCTTCACTAGTGTGCAATTGACTGACTGCGAAAAACAAAGCAGCAGAGCACCGGGCTTCTGGGCGCTGTGAAGGCAATTGCCAAAACCAGGCAGCTGCTCCTTCCCAAGCACAGGCAGCTGCCTATGTTCTTGCTTGTCGACAAACTCACCGCTGCCCTTCTTTTCAGCAGCTGCCACCGTCTTCTGTGCATCTCGGAGCCTCTGGCGACGAGCAAGACTTGCCAAGGTGGGACGCATCAGGACCAAGTCAAAACCCAGGCAAGTTGTCCTGGAACGCTTTCCATTCGCTTGCCGAGAGTGAATTCAAGAGGCAGGAGAGCGGCAGCCACCGTCCTCCAGCAGTCGGAAGGCTTCGCACACAAGCCCGCTTCTTTGCGGCTTCGTTCTTCGCCTCTTCCAAGCAACCGCGATCTCTGCCTCTCGGAGGCGAAGAAGCGGCTAATTCGCGCACAGCTCAGTAGAGCGGCAGCGCAGCGCTCCGGAGCGCCGCTTCAAGCCGAAAGACGCCGGGAAGCGGCACTTTCCTCCGGATAGCTCCGGAGCCGCGCTTCTGCCTCTCTAGTCGTCTCTAGCTTAGCGAAAAGCTTTCCCACTCCATTTGGCAAGGGGAGAGCGTACCTGCACTGCACACTAACCGCGGTTTGCAAAGAAAGAGGATTTGCTGCACATTCCAAGGACACGGCTCTTTCCGAGGCAATCTGCAACCTGCTGTCAGATGGAAGTGCTCTCTGCCCTCTCCTGCCCAGCTCTAGGTACTAGCGGGCACTTGCCAGCCTGGCCGAGGCAAACAACCTCCAGAGATGTCACAGAGCATAAGTGGAGCACAGATGCTCAAAAGCAGCAAAGCTGAAGAGCCTGGCTCAGCTTCACTAGTGTGCAATTGACTGACTGCGAAAAACAAAGCAGCAGAGCACCGGGCTTCTGGGCGCTGTGAAGGCAATTGCCAAAACCAGGCAGCTGCTCCTTCCCAAGCACAGGCAGCTGCCTATGTTCTTGCTTGTCGACAAACTCACCGCTGCCCTTCTTTTCAGCAGCTGCCACCGTCTTCTGTGCATCTCGGAGCCTCTGGCGACGAGCAAGACTTGCCAAGGTGGGACGCATCAGGACCAAGTCAAAACCCAGGCAAGTTGTCCTGGTAACGCTTTCCATTCGCTTGCCGAGAGTGAATTCAAGAGGCAGGAGAGCGGCAGCCACCGTCCTCCAGCAGTCGGAAGGCTTCGCACACAAGCCCGCTTCTTTGCGGCTTCGTTCTTCGCCTCTTCCAAGCAACCGCGATCTCTGCCTCTCGGAGGCGAAGAAGCGGCTAATTCGCGCACAGCTCAGTAGAGCGGCAGCGCAGCGCTCCGGAGCGTCGCTTCAAGCCGAAAGACGCCGGGAAGCGGCACTTTCCTCCGGATAGCTCCGGAGCCGCGCTTCTGCCTCTCTAGTCGTCTCTAGCTTAGCGAAAAAGCTTTCCCACTCCATTTGGCAAGGGGAGAGCGTACCTGCACTGCACACTAACCGCGGTTTGCAAAGAAAGAGGATTTGCTGCACATTCCAAGGACACGGCTCTTTCCGAGGCAATCTGCAACCTGCTGTCAGATGGAAGTGCTCTCTGCCCTCTCCTGCCCAGCTCTAGGTACTAGCGGGCACTTGCCAGCCTGGGCGAGGCAAACAACCTCGAGAGATGTCACAGAGCATAAGTGGAGCACAGATGCTCAAAAGCAGCAAAGCTGAAGAGCCTGGCTCAGCTTCACTAGTGTGCAATTGACTGACTGCGAAAAACAAAGCAGCAGAGCACCGGGCTTCTGGGCGCTGTGAAGGCAATTGCCAAAACCAGGCAGCTGCTCCTTCCCAAGCACAGGCAGCTGCCTATGCTCTTGCTTGTCGACAAACTCACCGCTGCCCTTCTTTTCAGCAGCTGCCACCGTCTTCTGTGCATCTCGGAGCCTCTGGCGAAGAGCAAGACTTGCCAAGGTGGGAGGCATCAGGACCAAGTCAAAACCCAGGCAAGTTGTCCTGGAACGCTTTTCATTCGCTTGCCGAGAGTGAATTCAACAGGCAGGAGAGCGGCAGCCACCGTCCTCCAGCAGTCGGAAGGCTTCGCACACAAGCCCGCTTCTTTGCGTCTTCGTTCTTCGCCTCTTCCAAGCAACCGCGATCTCTGCCTCTCGGAGGCGAAGAAGCGGCTAATTCGCGCACAGCTCAGTAGAGCGGCAGCGCAGCGCTCCGGAGCGCCGCTTCAAGCCGAAAGACGCCGGGAAGCGGCACTTTCCTCCGGATAGCTCCGGAGCCGCGCTTCTGCCTCTCTAGTCGTCTCTAGCTTAGCGAAAAGCTTTCCCACTCCATTTGGCAAGGGGAGAGCGTACCTGCACTGCACACTAACCGCGGTTTGCAAAGAAAGAGGATTTGCTGCACATTCCAAGGACACGGCTCTTTCCGAGGCAATCTGCAACCTGCTGTCAGATGGAAGTGCTCTCTGCCCTCTCCTGCCCAGCTCTAGGTACTAGCGGGCACTTGCCAGCCTGGGCGAGGCAAACAACCTCGAGAGATGTCACAGAGCATAAGTGGAGCACAGATGCTCAAAAGCAGCAAAGCTGAAGAGCCTGGCTCAGCTTCACTAGTGTGCAATTGACTGACTGCGAAAAACAAAGCAGCAGAGCACCGGGCTAGTGGGCGCTGTGAAGGCAATTGCCAAAACCAGGCAGCTGCTCCTTCCCAAGCACAGGCAGCTGCCTATGTTCTTGCTTGTCGACAAACTCACCGCTGCCCTTCTTTTCAGCAGCTGCCACCGTCTTCTGTGCATCTCGGAGCCTCTGGCGACGAGCAAGACTTGCCAAGGTGGGAGGCATCAGGACCAAGTCAAAACCCAGGCAAGTTGTCCTGGAACGCTTTCCATTCGCTTGCCGAGAGTGAATTCAAGAGGCAGGAGAGCGGCAGCCACCGTCCTCCAGCAGTCGGAAGGCTTCGCACACAAGCCCGCTTCTTTGCGGCTTCGTTCTTCGCCTCTTCCAAGCAACCGCGATCTCTGCCTCTCGGAGGCGAAGAAGCGGCTAATTCGCGCACAGCTCAGTAGAGCGGCAGCGCAGCGCTCCGGAGCGTCGCTTCAAGCCGAAAGACGCCGGGAAGCGGCACTTTCCTCCGGACAGCTCCGGAGCCGCGCTTCTGCCTCTCTAGTCGTCTCTAGCTTAGCGAAAAGCTTTCCCACTCCATTTGGCAAGGGGAGAGCGTACCTGCACTGCACACTAACCGCGGTTTGCAAAGAAAGAGGATTTGCTGCACATTCCAAGGACACGGCTCTTTCCGAGGCAATCTGCAACCTGCTGTCAGATGGAAGTGCTCTCTGCCCTCTCCTGCCCAGCTCTAGGTACTAGCGGGCACTTGCCAGCCTGGCCGAGGCAAACAACCTCGAGAGATGTCACAGAGCATAAGTGGAGCACAGATGCTCAAAAGCAGCAAAGCTGAAGAGCCTGGCTCAGCTTCACTAGTGTGCAATTGACTGACTGCGAAAAACAAAGCAGCAGAGCACCGGGCTTCTGGGCGCTGTGAAGGCAATTGCCAAAACCAGGCAGCTGCTCCTTCCCAAGCACAGGCAGCTGCCTATGTTCTTGCTTGTCGACAAACTCACCGCTGCCCTTCTTTTCAGCAGCTGCCACCGTCTTCTGTGCATCTCGGAGCCTCTGGCGACGAGCAAGACTTACCAAGGTGGGAGGCATCAGGACCAAGTCAAAACCCAGGCAAGTTGTCCTGGAACGCTTTCCATTCGCTTGCCGAGAGTGAATTCAAGAGGCAGGAGAGCGGCAGCCACCGTCCTCCAGCAGTCGGAAGGCTTCGCACACAAGCCCGCTTCTTTGCGGCTTCGTTCTTCGCCTCTTCCAAGCAACCGCGATCTCTGCCTCTCGGAGGCGAAGAAGCGGCTAATTCGCGCACAGCTCAGTAGAGCGGCAGCGCAGCGCTCCGGAGCGTCGCTTCAAGCCGAAAGACGCCGGGAAGCGGCACTTTCCTCCGGATAGCTCCGGAGCCGCGCTTCTGCCTCTCTAGTCGTCTCTAGCTTAGCGAAAAGCTTTCCCACTCCATTTGGCAAGGGGAGAGCGTACCAGCACTGCACACTAACCGCGGTTTGCAAAGAAAGAGGATTTGCTGCACATTCCAAGGACACGGCTCTTTCCGAGGCAATCTGCAACCTGCTGTCAGATGGAAGTGCTCTCTGCCCTCTCCTGCCCAGCTCTAGGTACTAGCGGGCACTTGCCAGCCTGGCCGAGGCAAACAACCTCCAGAGATGTCACAGAGCATAAGTGGAGCACAGATGCTCAAAAGCAGCAAAGCTGAAGAGCCTGGCTCAGCTTCACTAGTGTGCAATTGACTGACTGCGAAAAACAAAGCAGCAGAGCACCGGGCTTCTGGGCGCTGTGAAGGCAATTGCCAAAACCAGGCAGCTGCTCCTTCCCAAGCACAGGCAGCTGCCTATGCTCTTGCTTGTCGACAAACTCACCGCTGCCCTTCTTTTCAGCAGCTGCCACCGTCTTCTGTGCATCTCGGAGCCTCTGGCGACGAGCAAGACTTGCCAAGGTGGGACGCATCAGGACCAAGTCAAAACCCAGGCAAGTTGTCCTGGAACGCTTTCCATTCGCTTGCCGAGAGTGAATTCAACAGGCAGGAGAGCGGCAGCCACCGTCCTCCAGCAGTCGGAAGGCTTCGCACGCAAGCCCGCTTCTTTGCGTCTTCGTTCTTCGCCTCTTCCAAGCAACCGCGATCTCTGCCTCTCGGAGGCGAAGAAGCGGCTAATTCGCGCACAGCTCAGTAGAGCGGCAGCGCAGCGCTCCGGAGCGCCGCTTCAAGCCGAAAGACGCCGGGAAGCGGCACTTTCCTCCGGATAGCTCCGGAGCCGCGCTTCTGCCTCTCTAGTCGTCTCTATCTTAGCGAAAAGCTTTCCCACTCCATTTGGCAAGGGGAGAGCGTACCTGCACTGCACACTAACCGCGGTTTGCAAAGAAAGAGGATTTGCTGCACATTCCAAGGACACGGCTCTTTCCGAGGCAATCTGCAACCTGCTGTCAGATGGAAGTGCTCTCTGCCCTCTCCTGCCCAGCTCTAGGTACTAGCGGGCACTTGCCAGCCTGGCCGAGGCAAACAACCTCCAGAGATGTCACAGAGCATAAGTGGAGCACAGATGCTCAAAAGCAGCAAAGCTGAAGAGCCTGGCTCAGCTTCACTAGTGTGCAATTGACTGACTGCGAAAAACAAAGCAGCAGAGCACCGGGCTTCTGGGCGCTGTGAAGGCAATTGCCAAAACCAGGC
>NW_027099437.1:0-34143 GCF_031753505.1 Anomalospiza imberbis
CAAATCCCCCAAAATTTTGCCAAACGCAGCAAATTTGGGTCAAGATCATCAGATTTTGGTGAAAACCCCCCCGAAATCCAAAAATCTTCACAAAAACCAACCCAAGATTTTGGAATTTTTGGTCAAAACCTCCCCAAGTCCCTCAAAATTTGGGTCAAAATCAGCAAATTTTGGCCAAAACCTACCCAAAAATCCACAAATCTTCACAAAAATTAGCCCAAAAATTAAAAATTTGGATCCAAATCCCTGAAAATTTGGCCAAAACCAGCAATTTGGGTCAAAATCAGCAAATTTTGGTCAAAACCACCCCAAGAACCACAAATTTTCACCAAAATCACCCCAAAACCACCAATCTTCACAAAAAACTGCCAAAAATTTGAATTTTTGGTCAAAATCCCCCAAAATTTGGCCAAACGCAGCAAATTTGGGTCAAAATCAGCAAATTTTGGTCAAAACCACCCCAAGAACCTCAAATTTTCATCATAAATCACCCCAAATCCACCAATCTTCACAAAAAAAAATGCCCAAAAATTTTGAATTTTTGGTCCAATATCCCCCAAAATATTGGCCAAACGCAGCAAATTTGAGTCAAAATCAGCAAATTTTGGCCAAAACCACCCCAAGTCCTTCAAAATTTGGGTCAAAATCAGCAAAATTTTGGTCAAAACCACCCCAAGAACCTCAAATTTTCATCAAAATCACCCCAAAATCCACCAATCTTCACAAAAAAAATGCCAAAAATTTGAATTTTTGGTCCAAATCCCCCAAAATTTGGCCAAACGCAGCAAATTTGAGTCAAAATCAGCAAATTTTGGTCAAAACCACCCCAAGAACCTCAAATTTTCACCAAAATCACCCCAAAACCCGCCCAATCTTCGCAAAAAACTGCCAAAAATTTGAATCTTTGGTCAAAAGCACCCAAATCCCCCAAAATTTTGCCAAACGCAGCAAATTTGGGGTCAAAATAATCAGATTTTTGTGAAAACCACCCCAAATCCAAAATCTTCACAAAAACCAACCCAAGATTTTGGAATTTTGGTCAAAACCTCCCCAAGACCTTCAAAATTTGGGTCAAAATCAGCAAATTTTGATCAAAACCAACCCAAAATCCCTCCAAATTTGGCCAAACGAAGCAAATTTGGGTCAAATTAATCAAATTTTGGTGAAAACCACCCCAAAATCCAAAAATCTTCACAAAAACCAACCCAAGATTTTGGAATTTTGGTCAAAACCTCCCCAAGACCTTCAAAATTTTGGGTCAAAATCAGCAAATTTTGATCAAAACCAACCCAAAATCCACAAATCTTCACAAAAATTAGGCCAAAAATTAAAAATCTGGGTCCAAAATCCCTGAAATTTGGCCAAAAACAGCAAATTTGGGTCAAAATCAGAAAATTTTGGTCAAAACCACCCCAAGAACCTCAAATTTTCAACCAAAATCACCCCAAAACCACCAATCTTCGCAAAAAAACTGCCAAAAATTTGAATTTTTGGTCAAAAGCATCCCAAATCCCCCCAAAATTTTGGCCAAACGCAGCAAATTTGGGTCAAGATCAGCAAATTTTTGGCCAAAACCACCCCCAAGTCCTTCAAAATTTGGGTCGAAATCAGCAAATTTTGGTCAAAACCACCCCAAGAACCTCAAATTTTCATCAAAAATCACCCCAAAACCACCAATCTTCACAAAAAAATGCCAAAAATTTGAATTTTTGGTCCAAATCCCCCAAAATTTGGCCAAACGCAGCAAAATTTGAGTCAAAATCTCAGCAAATTTTTGGCCAAAACCACCCCAAGAACCTCAAATTTTCATCAAAATCACCCCCAAAACCCGCCAATCTTCACAAAAAAACTGCCAAAAATTTGGATTTTTGTCAAAATCCCCCAAAATTTGGCCAAACGCAGCAAATTTGGGTCAAAATCAGCAAATTTTGGCCAAAAGCACCCCAAAGTCCTTCAAAAATTTGGGTCAAAATCAGCAAATTTTGGCCAAAACCACCCCAAGAACCTCAAATTTCCACCAAAAACACTCCAAACTCAAAATCTTCAAAAAAATCCCACCCAAAAATTTGAAATTTTGGTCCAAATCCCTGAAAATTTGGCCAAAACGCAGCAAATTTGGGTCAAAATCAGCAAATTTTGGCCAAAAACCACCCCCAAGAACCTCAAATTTTCACCAAAATCACCCCAAAAACCACCAATCTTCGCAAAAAACTGCCAAAAATTTGAAATTTTTGGTCAAAATCCCCCAAAATTTGGCCAAACGCAGCAAATTTGGGTCAAAATCAGAAAATTTTGGTCAACAACCACCCCAAGAACCTCAAATTTTCACCAAAATCACCCAAAACCCACCAATCTTCACAAAAAAAATGCCAAAAATTTGAATTTTTGGTCAAAAGCACCCCAAATCCCCCAAAATTTGGCCCAAACGCAGCAAATTTGGGTCAAAATCAGCAAATTTTGGTGAAAACCACCCCCTAAAATCCAAAAATCTTCACAAAAACCAACACAAGATTTGGAATTTTTGGTCAAAACCTCCAAAGTCCTTCAAAATTTGGGTCAAAATCAGAAAATTTTTGGCCAAAACCACCCCAAGAACCTCAAATTTTCATCAAATCACCCCAAAAACCACCAATCTTCACAAAAAAAACTGCCAAAAACTTGAATTTTTGGTCCAAAATCCCCCAAAATTTGGCCAAATGCAGCAAATTTGGGTCAAAATCAGCAATTTTTGGTCAAAACCACCCCAAGAACCTCAAATTTTCACCAAAATCACCCCAAAACCACCCATCTTCGCAAAAAAACTGCCAAAAATTCGAAATTTTTGGTCAAAAATCCCCCCAAAATTTGGCCAAACGCAGCAAATTTGGGTCAAGATCATCAGATTTTGGTGAAAACCACCCCAAAAATCCAAAAATCTTCACAAAAACCCAACCCAAGATTTTGGATTTTTGGTCAAAAACCTCCCCAAGTCCTTCAAAATTTGGGTCAAAATCAGCAAATTTGATCAAAACCAACCCAAAATCCATAAATCTTCATAAAAAACCAGCCCAAAAATTAAAAAATTTGGGTCCAAATCCCTGAAAATTTGGCCAAATAACAGCAAAATTTGGGTCAAAATCAGCAAATTTTGGTCAAAACCACCCCAAGAACCACAAATTTTCACCAAAATCACCCCAAAACCACCAATCTTCGCAAAAAAACTGCCAAAAATTTGAATTTTTTGGTCCAAATCCCCCAAAATTTGGCCAAACGCAGCAAATTTGGGTCAAATTCATCAAATTTTGGTGAAAACCACCCCAAATATCCAAAAATCTTCACAAAAACCAACCCAAGATTTTGGAATTTTGGTCAAAACCTCCCCAAGTCCTTCAAAATTTGGGTCAAAATCAGCAAATTTTGGCCAAAACCACCCCAAGAACCTCAAATTTTCACCAAAATCACCCCAAAACCACCAATCTTCGCAAAAAACTGCCAAAAATTTGAATTTTTGGTCCAAATCCCCCAAAATTTGGCCAAACGCAGCAAATTTTGGGTCAAATTCATCAAATTTTGGTGAAAACCACCCCAAAATCCAAAAATCTTCACAAAAACCAACCCAAGATTTTGGAATTTTGGTCAAAACCTCCCAAAGTCCTTCAAAATTTGGGTCAAAATCAGCAAATTTTGATCAAAACCTACCCAAAAATCCACAAATCTTCACAAAAATTAGCCCAAAAAATTAAAAATCTGGGTCAAAATCCCCCAAAATTTGGCCAAAAACAGCAAATTTGGGTCAAAATCAGCAAATTTTGGTCAAAACCACCCCAAGAACCACAAATTTTCACCAAAATCACCCCAAAACCACCAATCTTCGCAAAAAACTGCCAAAAATTTGAATTTTTGGTCAAAAGCACCCAAAATTTGGCCAAACGCAGTAAATTCGGGTCAAAATCAGCATAATTTTTGGTCAAAACCACCCCAAGAACCTCAAATTTTTCATCAAAACCAACCCCAAAACTCCCTAAATTTTGGCCAAAACCACCCGAAAACCCCAAATTTTGGCAAAAACCACCCCAAACCTCTCAAAAATTTGGTCAAAAGCACCGTAAAACTTTGCCGTTCCATCCTAAACCACCCAAAGAACCCCAGAATTTCACCACAACGCCCCCAAAACTTCAAATTTCGCTCCAAAAACCACCCTCAAATTCTCACCAAAACCACCCCAAATTCTCACCAAAACCACCCCAAATTCTCACCAAAACCACCCCAAATTCTCCAAACCACCCCAAATTCTCACCAAAACCACCCCAAATTCTCACCAAAACCACCCCAAATTCTCACCAAAACCACCCCAAATTCTCACCAAAACCACCCCAAATTCTCACCAAAACCACCCCAAATTCTCACCAAAACCACCTCAAATTCTCACCAAAACCACCCCAAATTCTCACCAAAACCACCCCCAAATTCTCACCAAAACCACCCCAAATTCTCACCAAAACCCCCCCAAATTCTCACCAAAACCACCCCAAATTCTCACCAAACCCCCCCCAAATTCTCACCAAAACCACCCCAAATTCTCACCAAACCACCCCAAATTCTCACCAAAACCCCCCCAAATTCTCACCAAAACCACCCCAAATTCTCACCAAAACCACCCCAAATTCCCTCTACCAAAACCCCCCCAAATTCTCACCAAAACCACCCCAAATTCTCACCAAAACCACCCCAAATTCTCACCAAAACCCACCCCAAATTCTCACCAAAACCACCCCAAATTCTCACCAAAACCCACCCCAAATTCTCACCAAAACCACCTCAAATTCTCACCAAAACCCCCCCAGAGCTCTCCCATTTGGGTCAAACCCCTCCAATTTCCATCCAAACCACCCAAACCCGTCCGATTTTGGCGCAATCGCCCCAAAAAACCCCGAAGAATTGGAAAACTCCCCGAATTTTTATTCTCTAATAAAACGAGCGGCGGCCCGCGCCGCGCCTCCCCCGGCTCCGCCGACGCTCCTCCCGCCAAAATCCGCCCCAAAAGCCCCGAAATGCCCCAAAATCCTCCCAGGCGCCGCCGATTCGGCCGAATTCCGTCATTTCCGGGATTTTCCCCCATCGCTTCCGGGCGTTTCCGGGACGGTTCCGAGGTTTCGCGGTCGATTTTTGGGGATTTGGGGTCGGGTTGGGGCGGGGTCGAGGCGGTTTGCGGTGGGGGTCGGGACCTTTCGGGCGGGGTTGGAGCCGTTTTGGGTGGTTTCGCTGGTTTTGGTGGTTTCACGTCGCTTTTTGGTGGTTTTCGTCCATTTGTGGCGGGTTTAGGTCAATTTTTGCCGGTTTCAAGACATTTCGGTTGGGTTACACCAATTTTTGGTGGGTTCAAGACTTTCCTGCTGGGTTCAGACCAAATTTTGGATGGTTTTCAACCACTTTTGGTGGTTTCAACCAAACTTCGATAGTTTTGCGACCTTTCCTTTGGATTTACACCAATTTTTGGTGATTTCAAACCAGTGCTGGATGGTTTCACCTATTTTTGATGCTTCCAAGCCTATTTTTGGTGGTTTCAAGACTTTTCTGTTGAGTTTAGACCAAATTTTGGTGGCTTTGGACCAAATTTTGGTGGTTTCAAGACTGTTCCGTTGGGCTTACACCAATTTTTGGAGGGTTCAAGACCAACCTTTGATGGTTTCAAGACCTTTCTCTTGGCTGCGGAAAGAATTTCGAGGGGTTTCAAGCCGATTTTCGTGGGCTTAAAACAATTTTTGATGGTTTCAAGACCTTTCCGTGAGTTCGGGACCATTTTTGATGGTTTTCAACCAAATCTGATGGTTTCATGACCCTACCCGCTGGATTTACACCGATTTTTTGGCAATTTCAAACCAATTTTTGGATGGTTTCGCCAATTTTTGATGCTTCCAAGCCCCTGCTGTTGGCTTTACACCAACTCTTGGCATTTTCAAGCCATTTTTGGTGGGTTCAAACCAATTTTTGATGGTTTCAAGTCACTGCTGAGAGCCTCGTTAATTTTTGATGGTTTCCGGCCAGGTTTTGGTGGTTTCAAGACTTTTCTGTTGAGTTTAGACCAAATTTTGGTGGCTTTGGACCAAATTTTGGTGGTTTCAAGACTGTTCCGTTGGGTTTACACCAATTTCTGGAGGGTTCAAACCAACCTTTGATGGTTTCAAGACCTTTCTCTTGGCTGCGGAAAGAATTTTGAGGGGTTTCAAGCCGATTTTCGTGGGCCTAAAACAATTTTTGATGGTTTCAAGACATTTCCGTTGAGTTCGGACCATTTTTTGATGGTTTTCAACCAAAATCTGATGGGTTTCATGACCCTACCGCTGGATTTACACCGATTTTTGGCAATTTCAAACCAATTTTTGGATGGTTTCGCCAATTTTTGATGCTTCCAAGCCCCTGCTGTTGGCTTTACACCAACTCTTGGCATTTTCAAGCCATTTTTGGTGGGTTCAAACCAATTTTTGATGGTTTCAAGTCACTGCTGAGAGCCTCGTTAATTTTTGATGGTTTCCGGCCAGGTTTTGGTGGTTTCAAGACTTTTCTGTTGAGTTTAGACCAAATTTTGGTGGCTTTGGACCAAATTTTGGTGGCTTTGAACCAAATTTTGGGTGGTTTCAAGACTGTTCCGTTGGGTTTACACCAATTTTTGGAGGGTTCAAACCAACCTTTGATGGTTTCAAGACCTTTCTCTTGGCTGCGGAAAGAATTTCGAGGGGTTTCAAGCCGATTTTCGTGGGCTTAAAACAATTTTTGATGGTTTCAAGACCTTTCCGTTGAGTTCGGACCATTTTTGATGGTTTTCAACCAAATCCTGATGGTTTCATGACCTTTCTGCTGGATTTACAACCGATTTTTGGCAATTTCAAACCAATTTTTGGATGGTTTCGCCAATTTTTGATGCTTTCCAAGCCCCTGCTGTTGGCTTTACACCAACTCTTGGCATTTTCAAGCCATTTTTGGTGGGTTCAAACCAATTTTTGATGGTTTCAAGTCACTGCTGAGAGCCTTGTTAATTTTTGATGGTTTCCGGCCAGGTTTTGGTGGTTTCAAGACTTTTCTGTTGAGTTTAGACCAAATTTTGGTGGCTTTGGACCAAATTTTGGTGGCTTTGAACCAAATTTTGGTGGTTTCAAGACTGTTCCATTGGGCTTACGCCAATTTTTGGAGGGTTCAAACCAACCTTTGATGGTTTCAAGACCTTTCTCTTGGCTGCGGAAAGAATTTCGAGGGGTTTCAAGCCGATTTTCGTGGGCTTAAAACAATTTTTGATGGTTTCAAGACCTTTCCGTTGAGTTCGGACCATTTTTGATGGTTTTCAACCAAATTCTGATGGTTTCATGACCTTTCCGCTGGATTTACACCAATTTTTGGCAATTTCATACCAATTTTTGGATGGTTTTGCCAATTTTTGGTGCTCCCAAGACCTTTCTGTTGGTTGCTGACCATTTTTTCGTCGCTTCACCACAATTTTCGGTGGGTTTAGACCAATTTTTGACGGTTTCAAGACCCCTCTGTCAGATTTGGACCCATTTTTGACAGTTTCAAGCCCAATTTTGATGGTTTGAAGCCAAATTTTGGTCGTTTCAAACCATTTCCGGCGGTTTCAAGACAATTTTGCTGGTTGCAAGCTCCTCCTGTTGAGTTTTGACCAATTTTTGGTGGTTTCAAGCCCGTTCCATTGGGTCTGAACTAATTTTTGATGGTTTCAAGCAGATTTTGGGGGATTTTATCGATTTTTAATGGTTTCACACCATTGTTTGATCGTTTCAGGACCTTCCCGTTGGGTTAACCCCAACTTTTGGTGGCTTTCACCCGTTTATGATCCTTCCAAGCTGGCTTTTAGTGGTCTCACGCCAATTTTTGTCGTCTTAAACCAACTTTCGACGCTTCCCAGACTTTTCTGTTGCTTTCCCGCCATTTTTTATGACCTTCAAGCCATTTTTGACGGTTCCAAGTCCATTTTTTTTACGCTTCCAACCCATTTTTCCTACTTCCAAAGCACTCCTTGACGATTCCAAGACTTTTCTCTCGGTTCCTCACCAATTTTTTGCTGTTTCCAGACGATTTCTTTCGCTTTCAGTCCATTTTTGCCACTTTCAAGCCAATTTCTGATGCCTTCAAGATCTCCTCTTGGCTCCTCACCGATTTTTGTCGTTTTCCCCAGCCACCTTTTGATGGTCTCCAACCATTTTTTGACGCTTTCCCCCACCAACCTCTGTCACCTCCAAACCATTTTTGATGACTCCAAGCCAATTCCATTGGTATCCCACCAATTTCTGTCGCTGCCAAACCACTTTTGACGGTTTCCCGCCGTTTTTTTAGGACTTTCAACCCATTTTTGATGGTCCCAACCCAACCTTTGATGATTTCAAGCCCTTTCCTGTAGTGTTTTGACCAATTCCTGATGGTTTCACCCATTTTTTTGATGATTTCCAAGACCTTTCTGTTGAGCTTCAACCAACTTTTGGTGATTTCAATCTATTTTTCCGACAGTTTCACGCCATTTTTTGTGGTTTCAAAACCGTTCCATTGCCGTTCTACCCAATTTTGATGGTTTCAAAACCAATTTTGGTGGTTTCAAGACCTTCCCCCTGGGTTTAGACCAATTTCTGGCAGTTTCAAACCCTTTTTTTTTTAACTTTCAACCCATTTTTGTCGCTTTCAACTCATGTTTTGATGGTTCCCAAGCCAATTCCATTCACTCGATGCCAATTTTTGTCGCTTTCCCCACCCAATTTTTGCCACTTAATGCCAATTTTTTTTCACTTTCAACCCATTTTCACCACTCCCAACCCACTTCTCAGGCTTCAATTCTTTTGAAGGCTTCAAGTCCATTTTTTGTCACTTTCCTCCCATTTTCCCCCACTTTCAACCCACTTTTTGATGGTTCCAAGCCAATTCTATTCGATCGCCACTGATTTTTGTCACTTTCAACCCGTTTTTGATGGCTTCAACCCAAGCTTGGATGGCTTCAAGCCCTTCTGACCAATTCCTGATGGCTTCGCCCATTTTTTGATGATTTCTCTTGGGTTTCAACCGATTTTTGATGGTTTCACCCACTTTTGGGATGATTTCAAATCTTTTCTGTCGCATTTCCACCAAGTTTTGGTGGTCCCAAGCTATTTTTCGGTGGTTTCAAAACCTTTCGATTGCTTTTCTACCGATTTTTGATGGTTTCAAGTCCATTTTTGCCACTCTCAAACCATTTTTTTGATGACTTCAAGCCAATTTTTGTCCCTTTCAACCCATTTTTTTAACGGTTCCAAGCCAATTCCATTTGCTCACCACCGACTTTTGTCTCTTTCCCACCAATTTTTGTCTCTTTCAAGCTGATTTTGCCACTTTAATGCCAATTTTTTTTTTTCACTTTCAACCCATTTTCACCACTCCCAACCCACTTCTCAGGCTTCAATTTTTTTGAAGGCTTCAAGTCCATTTTTTGTCACTTTCCACCCATTTTTCCCCCACTTTCAACCCATTTTTTGATGGTTCCAAGCCAATTCTATTCGATCGCCACCGATTTTTGTCACTTTCAACCCGTTTTTGATGGCTTCAACCCAAGCTTGGATGGCTTCAAGCCTTCTGACCAATTCCTGATGGCTTCGCCCATTTTTTGATGATTTCTCTTCTGGGTTCCAACCGATTTTTGATGGTTTCACCCACTTTTGGATGATTTCAAATCTTTTCTCTCGAGTTTTCCACCAAGTTTTGGTGGTTCCAAGCCATTTTTCGGTGGTTTCAAAACCTTTCGATTGCTTTTCTACCGATTTTTGATGGTTTCAAGCCATTTTTTTTCACTTTCAACCCGTTTTTGATGGTTCCAAGCCAATTCCATTCGCTCGACGCCAATTTTTGATGCTTTCCCACCAATTTTTGTCTCTTTCCAGCTGATTTTGCCACTTTAATGCCAATTTTTTTCACTTTCAACCCCATTTTCACCACTCCCAACCCACTTCTCAGGCTTCAATTTTTTTGAAGGCTTCAAGTCCATTTTTTGTCACTTTCAACCCATTTTTCTCCCCACTTTCAACCCATTTTTTGATGGTTCCAAGCCAATTCTATTCGATCGCCACCGATTTTTGTCACTTTCAACCCGTTTTTGATGGCTTCAACCCAAGCTTGGATGGCTTCAAGCCCCTTCTGACCAATTCCTGATGGCTTCGCCCATTTTTTGATGATTTCTCTTGGTTTCCAACCGATTTTTGACGGTTTCACCCCACTTTTGGGATGATTTCAAATCTTTTCTGTCGCGTTTCCACCAAGATTTGGTGGTTCCAAACCATTTTTTGGTGGTTTCAAAACCTTTCGATTGCTTTTCTACCGATTTTTGATGGTTTCAAGCCATTTTTTTCACTTTCAACCCGTTTTTGATGGTTCCAAGCCAATTCCATTCACTCGCCACCAATTTTTGTCGCTTTCCCACCAATTTTTGCCACTTTAAATCCAATTTTTTTTTTTTCACTTTCAACCCATTTTCACCACTTCCCAACCCACTTCTCAGGCTTCAATTCTTTTGAAGGCTTCAAGTCCATTTTTTGTCACTTTCCACCCATTTTTTCCCCCACTTTCAACCCATTTTTTGATGGTTCCAAGCCAATTCTATTCGATCGCCACCGATTTTTGTCACTTTCAACCCGTTTTTGATGGCTTCAACCCAAGCTTGGATGGCTTCAAGCCCTTCTGACCAATTCCTGATGGCTTTGCCCATTTTTTTATAATTTCTCTTGGGTTTCAACCGATTTTTGATGGTTTCACCCACTTTTGGGATGATTTCAAATCTTTTCTGTCGAGTTTCCACCAAGTTTTGGTGGTTCCAAACCATTTTTTGGTGGTTTCAAAACCTTTCGGTTGCTTTTCTACCGATTTTTGATGGTTTCAAGCCATTTTTTTTCACTTTCAACCCATTTTTGATGGTTCCAAGCCAATTCCATTCGCTCAACGCCAATTTTTGTTGCTTTCCCCACCAATTTTTGTCTCTTTCAAGCTGATTTTGCCACTTTAAATCCAATTTTTTTTTCACTTTCAACCCATTTTCACCTCTTCCAACCCCTTCTCAGACTTCAATTCTTTTGATGGTTTCAAGTCAATTTTTGCCACTTTCAAAACCATTTTTTTGATGATTTCAAGCCAATTTTTGTCCTTTTCAACCCATTTTTAACGGTTCCAAGCCAATTCCATTTTGCTCACCACCGACTTTTGTCTCTTTTCCACCAACTTTTGTCTTTTTCCCCACCCATTTTTACCACTTTAAATCCAAATTTTTTTTCACTTTCAACTCCATTTTCACCACTCCCAACCCACTTTGCACTCTTCCGTTTTTTGATGGTTTCAAGCCAATTTTCTTCTTTTTGCTATTCAACCCATTCTTGGATGGTTTCAACCCATTTTTATGATTTCAAAGCCATTTTTGTTGGTTCCCAGCCAATTCCTTCCGCTCACCACCGACTTTTGTCTCTTTCCCACCAATTTTTACCACTTTAAATCCAATTTTTTTTCACTTTCAATCCATTTTCACCACTCCAAACCCACTTTGCACTCTTCCATTTTTTGATGGTTTCAAGCCAATTTTTTCTTCTTTTTGCTTTCAACCCATTTTTGGACGGTTTCAACCCATTTTTGACTTCAAAGCCATTTTTGTTGGTTCCAAGCCAATTCCTTCCGCTCACCACCGACTTTGTCTCTTTCCCACCAATTTTTACCACTTTAAATCCAATTTTTTTTCATTTTTGGACGGTTTCAACCAATTTTTATGACTTCAAAGCCATTTTTGTTGGTTCCCAGCCAATTCCTTCCGCTCACCACCCGACTTTTGTCTCTTTTCCACCAACTTTTGTCTCTTTCCCACCAATTTTTACCACTTTAAATCCAATTTTTTTTCACTTTCAACCCATTTTCACCACTCCCAACCCACTTTGCACTCTTCCATTTTTTGATGGTTTCAAGCCAATTTTTCTTCTTTTTGCTTTCAACCCATTCTTGGATGGTTTCAACCCATTTTTTATGATTTCAAAGCCAGTTCTGTTGGTTCCCAGGCAATTCCTTCCGCTCACCACCGACTTTTGTCTCTTTCCCACCAACTTTTGCCACTTTAAATCCAATTTTTTTCACTTTCAACCCATTTTTCACCACTCCCAACCCACTTTGCACTCTTCCATTTTTTGATGGTTTCAAGCCAATTTTCTTCTTTTTGCTTTCAACCCATTTTTGGACGGTTTCAACCCATTTTTATGACTTCAAAGCCATTTTTGTTGGTTCCAAGCCAATTCCTTCCGCTCACCACCGACTTTTGTCTCTTCCTCCACCACCTTTTGTCTCTTTCCCCACCAACTTTTGTCTCTTCCAACCCACTTTCCGCCACTTCAACGCCGTTTTTAACGCTTCCACCGCCTCCCACCGCTTCCAACGCCCCGCCAACGCCGCCGCCGCCGCTAAAACTCCTCGCCTCCTCCTCTCCCCACCCCGCCCCAAAAAACAAACCCCGAAAAAAGTCATGTTTTATTTTTGGATCTGGAATATAAAAAGCCGCAGGTTGATGTTCTTGGCCGCCAGCAGTTTGTTGCACTCCACCGAGTCGACGATGGGCAGCGCCATGTAGTCGGTCTCGTTGCTCTCGTTGCTGAAGACGAAGTGGTAGATGACCGGGTTGATCTTGACGTCGTCGTAGGGCCCCTCCAGGAGCAGGAAGGAGCATTCCATGGGGGAGTTGACCTTGCTCTTGAGGATCAGCTGGAAGCTCAGCGTGCGCTTGCAGGACAGGTTGGGGTTGCGCTCGGAGTCGTTGACGCGCGCCTTCAGCACCCAGGTCTGGTTGAGCACGGTGAGGCGCGGCGTCTCGTAGTACAGGCGCGTGATGAAGTCGTCCGTGCGGTACGGGCGGACTGCACCTCTGGGGAAAAGGCGGGGGGGGATAAAGGGAAAAAAGTTTGGGGTGAGACGGGGAAAGGGTCGGAAAGAACGTCGGGGCGGGGCGGGAACTGTCACTGGATTCCAGGAAGGATTCACCGCGGATCCCATCGGGATTCACCGATACCCTACAGAATTCCCAGGACCATCAGCAGGTCCCGAAAGGATTCACCAGCATCCTACAAATTCCCAGAATTATCATTGCATCCGAAATGGGTTAATCAGGATGATCCAAAGCCGGGATCCCAGTCCGTCTCAGTCCATCCCAGTCCATCCCAGTCCATCCCAGTCCATCCCAGTCCCATCCCAGTCCATCCCAGTCCCATCCCAGTCCCCATCCCAGTCCATCCCAGTCCATCCCAGTCCCCATCCCAGTCCATCCCAGTCCATCCCAGTCCCATCCCAGTCCATCCCAGTCCATCCCAGTCCATCCCAGTCCCATCCCAGTCCATCCCAGTCTCTCCCAGTCCATTCCAGTCCATCCCAGTCCGTCCCAGTTCATCCCAGTCCATCCCAGTCCCATCCCAGTCCATCCCAGTCCATCCCAGTCCATCCAGTCCATCCCAGTCCATCCCAATCCCATCCCAGTCCATCCCAGTCCATCCCCAGTCCCATCCCAGTTCCATCCAGTCCATCCCAGCCCATCCCAGTCTCATCCCAGTCCCATCCCAGTCCCATCCCAGTCCATCCCAGTCCATCCCAGTCCATCCCAGTCCCATCCCAATCCCATCCCAGGTCCATCCCAGTCCCATCCCAGTCCGTCCCAGTCCATCCCAGTCCATCCCAGTCCACCCCAGTCCCATCCCAGTCCCATCCCAGTACATCCTAGTCCATCCCAGTTCCATCCCAGTCCATCCCAGTCCATCCCAGTCCCATCCCAGTCCATCCCAGTCCATCCCAGTCCATCCAGTCCCATCCCAGTCCATCCCAGGTCCATCCCAGTCCATCCCAGTTCCATCCCAGTCCATCCCAGTCATCCCAGTTCATCCCAGTTCATCCCAGTTCATCCCAGTCCATCCCAGTCCCATCCCAGTCCATCCCAGTCCCATCCCAGTCCCATCCCAGTCCATCCCAGTCCATCCCAGTCCATCCCAGTCCATCCCAGTCCCATCCCAGTCCCATCCCAGTCCATCCCAGTCCATCCCAGTCCCATCCCAGTCATCCCAGTCCATCCCAGTCCCATCCCAGTCCATCCCAGTCCCATCCCAGTCCATCCCAGTCCCATCCCAATCCCATCCCAGTCCATCCCAGTCCATCCCAGTCCATCCCAGTCCATCCCAGTCTCATCCCAGTCCCATCCCAGTCCATCCCAGTCCATCCCAGTCCCACCCGGAGCCCCCAGGTCAGGGATGTTGGTGTCGCTGCGGGACGGGAGGAACCGCACCTCTGGGAAAAGGCGGGAAAAATGCCAAAAAAAATTGGGATGAGATGGGGAAAAGTTTGGAAATAATGTCGGGATAGGCGGGAATTGTCACTGAGTTCCTACGGATTCGTCAGGGTCTCGCAACGTTCCAGGAGACGTCAACGGAATCTACAAGAATTCGGCATAACCCTACAAAATTCCCGAAAACATCACAGATCCCAAAAGGATTCACCAGGATCCTACAAAATTCCCAGAGTTATCACCAGATCCAAACAAAATTCACCTGGATCCTACAGAATTCCAAAATTATCAATGGATCTCAAAAGGATTCACCATTAGCCTACAAAATTCCCAGATTTATCACCAGAGCCAAACAAAATTCACCAGGATCCAACAGAATTCCCAAAATTATCATCGGAGCCTACAAGAATTCACCCTTATCCCGCTAAAGTCCTGGAATTATCCCTGGATTCTAAAAAGGATTCACCGTGGATCCCATCGGGATTCACCATTTATCCTACAAAATTCTGGGAATCATTATCAGATCCCAAAAGGATTCATCAAGATCCCACAAAATTCCTGGAATTATCATTGGATCCTTAAAAGGATTCACCGTTATCCTGCAAAATTTTGGGGAATTATCACCAGATCCTACAAGAATTCCCCAGGATCCTTCAAAATTCCCAAAATGACCCCAAGTTTTCCAAGTGTCTTCACCAGGATTTTACAAAATTCCCAGAATTATCAGCAGATCCTAAACTGGATTCCCCGTCGTCCTAAAAAGTTCCCAAAATTCTCATCAGATCCCAATAGGATCCTCGAGGATCCTACAAAATTGCCGGAATTTTCACACGGATCCTACAACAATTCCCAGAATTCCTCTCGGATCCCATCTGAGTTCCCCATGATCCAGTGGAATTCCCACCGGCCCCACTGTCACACCCCATCCCAAATTATCTCCTCCAACCCCAACCCCAATCCTGGGATTCCAGGAGGAATCCCAAATCCCATCTTCCCACCTGAAAAACCTCGGAAAACCCCCAAAAACTCTCAGAAAATGCCGGAAAACCCCAGAAAATCACGGAAATCTTTCGGAAAACTCTGGCAAAACATTGGAAAATCCCAGAAAGCCCTCAGAAAACCATCAAAAATCCTGGAGAACCTTCGGAAAACTCTGGAAAACCCTTGGAGAACCCCATAAAAACGTTGAAAAACCTCCAGAAAATCCTGGAAAAACTTCAGAAAACCCTTGGGAAAACCCCAGAAACCTATTGCAAACCCTGGAAAACCCTCGGAAAACCCATGGAAAACCGCCAGAAAATCTTGGAAAACTGTCGGAAAACCCTGGAAAAATATTGGAAAACGGTGAAAAACCTCCAGAAACCTTTGGAAAATCCCATAAAACCTTCAGAATATCCCAAAAAAACCCTGGGAAACCTTCAGAAAACCAT
Organism: Anomalospiza imberbis; assembly: GCF_031753505.1. Taxonomy (NCBI): domain Eukaryota; kingdom Metazoa; phylum Chordata; class Aves; order Passeriformes; family Viduidae; genus Anomalospiza; species Anomalospiza imberbis. Next base: position 15,718 of record NW_027099437.1, read on the forward strand.
GGAAAAACCTGGAAAACTTTCGGAGAAACCAGGAAAAACTGCAGAAAATAACGGAAAACCCATGGAAAAGCCTCATAAAACTTTGGAAAAGCTTCAAAAAACATCGGAAAAATATTGGAAAATCCAAAAAAAAGGTCAGAGAAGCCCAGAAATTTTCAGGAATTTTGGGGAACTTTCAGGAATTGTGCGGAATTTCCGGGGCTTGCGAGCCGCTCTGTATCGCTGTAGCCGATCTTCTCGAAGCTGAGCAGGCTGAAGAAACTTCTGGAAAACCCTTGGAGAACCCCATAAAAACCTTGGAAAACTCCAGAAAACCCCAAAAAACCTTTGGAAAACCCTGAAAAACCCTTGGAGAACCCCAATACATCTACGGAAAACCACGGAAAACACTCGGAAAACCCAAAAAACCCTCTGGAAAACCTTGGAAAAGCCCTGGAAAACATTCATAAAACCCAAAAAAATGGTCAGAAAAAACCGGAAAACTCTTGGAGAGCCCCATAAAAACTTCAGAAAACCCCAAAAAACCTTTGGAGAACAACATAAAAACTTTGGAAAACACTGGAAAACCTCAAAAAACCTTTGGAAAACCCTAGAAAACGTCAAAAACCTGAGGAAAACCATGGAAAACCCTTGGAGAACCCCACAGAAAACCTTTGGAAAACTCCAGAAAACCCCAAAAAAACCTTCTGAAAACCACGGAAAACCCTTGGAGAACCCCATAAACCCTTCAAAAAACCATCTGAAAACCTCAATAAACCTTCCGAAAACCATGGAAAACCCTTGGAGAACCCCATAAAACTTCGGAAAACTCCAGAAAACCTCAAAAAAACCTTCTGAAAACCACAGAAAACCCTTGGAGAACCCTTGGAGAACCCCAAAAAACCATCAAAAAAACCATGGAAAACCTTCCGAAAACCTCAAAAAACCTTCCGAAAACCTCAATAAACCTTCAGAAAACCACGGAAAACCCTTGGAGAACCCCATAAAAACTTCGGAAAACTCCAGAAAACCTCAAAAAAACCTTCAGAAAACCACGGAAAACCCTTGGAGAACCCCATAAAAACTTCGGAAAACTTCAGAAAACCTCAAAAAAACCTTCTGGAAACCACGGAAAACCCTTGGAGAACCCCAAAAAACCTTCAAAAAACCATGGAAAATCTTCAGAAAACCCCACAAAACCTTCAGAAAACCACGGAAAACTCTTGGTGAACCCCATAAAAACTTCGGAAAACTCCTGAAAACCTCAAAAAAACCTTCTGAAAACCACGGAAAACCCTTGGAGAACCCTTGGAGAACCCCAAAAACCTTCAAAAAACCATGGAAAACCTTCCGAAAACCTCAAAAAACCTTCTGAAAACCTCAATAAACCTTCAGAAAACCACGGAAAATCCTTGGAGAACCCCAAAAAAACTTTGGAAAACTCCAGAAAACCTCAAAAAAACCTTCTGAAAACCACAGAAAACCCTTGGAGAACCCCAAAAAACCTTCAAAAAACCAAGAAAACCTTCACAAAACCACGGAAAACCTTCCGAAAACCTCAATAAACCTTCAGAAAACCACGGAAAACCCTTGGAGAACCCCATAAAAACTTCGGAAAACTCCAGAAAACCTCAAAAAAACCTTCTGAAAACCACGGAAAACCCTTGGAGAACCCCAAAAAAACCTTCAAAAAACCATGGAAAACTTTCGGAAAACCCCAAAAAACCTTCGGAAAACCTCAATAAACCTTCAGAAAACCACGGAAAACCCTTGGAGAACCCCATAAAAACTTCGGAAAACTCCAGAAAACCTCAAAAAAACCTTCTGAAAACCACGGAAAACCCTTGGAGAACCCCAAAAAACCTTCAAAAAAACCATGGAAAATCTTCCGAAAACCCCAAAAAACCTTCCAAAAACCTCAATAAACCTTCAGAAAACCACGGAAAACCCTTGGAGAACCCCATAAAAACTTTGGAAAACTCCAGAAAACCCCAAAAAAACCTTCTGAAAACCACGGAAAACCCTTGGAGAACCCCATAAACCCTTCAAAAAACCATCTGAAAACCTCAATAAACCTTCCGAAAACCATGGAAAACCCTTGGAGAACCCCATAAAAACTTCGGAAAACTCCAGAAAACCTCAAAAAAACCTTCAGAAAACCATGGAAAACCCTTGGAGAACCCCATAAAAACTTCCGAAAACTGCAGAAAACCTCAAAAAAACCTTCAGAAAACCACGGAAAACCCTTGGAGAACCAAAAAAAACCTTCAAAAAACCACAAAAAACCTTCCGAAAACCTCAATAAACCTTCAGAAAACCACAGAAGACCCATGGAGAAACCCCATAAAAACTTCGGGAAAACTCCAGAAAACCTCAAAAAAACCTTCAGAAAACCACAGAAAACCCTTGGAGAACCCTTGGAGAACCCCAAAAAACCATCAAAAAAACCATGGAAAACCTTCCGAAAACCTCAAAAAACCTTCGGAAAACCTTCAAAAAACCTTCAGAAAACCACGGAAAACCCTTGGAGAGCCCCATAAAAACTTCAGAAAACTCCAGAAAACCTCAAAAAAACCTTCTGAAAACCACAGAAAACCCTTGGAGGACCCAAAAAAATCTTAAAAAAACCTCAAAAAACCTTCTGAAAACCTCAATGAACCTTCAGAAAACCACGGAAAACCCTTGGAGAACCCCATAAAAACTTTGGAAACTCCAGAAAACCTCAAAAAAAACCTTCAGAAAACCACGGAAAACCCTTGGAGAACCCTTGGAGAACCCCAAAAAACCATCAAAAAAACCATGGAAAACCTTCGGAAAACCCCAAAAAACCTTCAGAAAACCATGGAAAACCCTTGGAGAACCCCATAAAAACTTCGGAAAACTCCAGAAAACCTCAAAAAAAACCTTCTGAAGACCACGGAAAACCCTTGAAGAACCCCAAAAAACCTTCAAAAAACCATGGAAAACCTTCAGAAAACCCCAAAAAACCTTCAGGAAACCCCACAAAACCTTCAGAAAACCCCACAAAACCTTCGGAAAACCGGTGGAAATCTGGGGAATTTTGGGGAATTCCGCGCCGTACCGGTGTATCCGATCTTCTCGAAGCTGAGCAGGCTGAAGATGCTGTTGTAGAGCTGCATCTCCTTTGTCAGAACACCCCAGAAAACCTTTGGAGAACCCTGGAAAACCCTTGGAGAACCACAAAAAACCTCTAGGAAACCATGGAAAACCCCTGGAGAACCCCATAAAAACTTCGGAAAACTCCAGAAAACCTCAATAAACCTTCTGAAAACCCTTGGAGAACCCCATAAAAAACTTTGGAAAACTTCAGAAAACCTCAAAAAACCTTCTGAAAACCACAGAAAACCCTTGGAGAACCCCAAAAAACCATCAAAAAAACCATGGAAAAACCTTCCGAAAACCTCAAAAAACCTTCCGAAAACCTCAATAAACCTTCAGAAAACCAAGGAAAAAGCCTTGAAGAACCCCATAAAAACTTCGGAAAACTCCAGAAAACCTCAAAAAAACCTTCTGAAGACCACGGAAAACCCTTGGAGAACCCCATAAAAACTTCCGAAAACTGCAGAAAACCTCAAAAAAACCTTCAGAAAACCACGGAAAACCCTTGGAGGACCAAAAAAATCTTAAAAAAACCTCAAAAAACCTTCTGAAAACCTCAATGAACCTTCAGAAAACCACGGAAAACCCTTGGAGGACCCAAAAAAATCTTAAAAAAACCTCAAAAAACCTTCTGAAAACCTCAACGAACCTTCAGAAAACCACGGAAAACCCTTGGAGAACCCCATAAAAACTTCTGAAAACTCCAGAAAACCTCAAAAAAACCTTCTGAAAACCAAGGAAAACCCTTGGAGAACCCCAAAAAAGCATCAAAAAACCATGGAAAACCTTCAGAAAACCACGGAAAACCTTCCAAAAACCTCAATAAACCTTCAGGAAAACCATGGAAAACCCTTGGAGAACCCCATAAAAACTTCCGAAAACTCCAGAAAACCTCAAAAAAACCTTCTGAAGACCGCGGAAAACCCTTGGAGAACCCCAAAAAACCTTCAAAAAACCATGGAAAACCTTCAGAAAACCCCAAAAAACCTTCAGGAAACCTCACAAAACCTTCGGAAAACCCCAAAAAACCTTCGGAAAACCGGGGGAATTCTGGGGAATTTTGGGGAATTCCGCGCCGTACCGGTGTATCCGATCTTCTCGAAGCTGAGCAGGCTGAAGATGCTGTTGTAGAGCTGCATCTCCTTCTTGCGCGTTTGGTCCATCTCGTCCAGGATCTCCATCAGCTCGTTGCCCGTCTTGGTGGGGTGGGAGCACTCGGCCTCGTGCACCGAGAGCTCGTGGAAGGGGCCCTGCCAGGGGCAGCCGATCCGCTTGTACTTGCACTGCGTCACCCTGCGCCGGGAAAAGCGGGAATTTTGGGGAGATCCCGGGAATTCCGGGGAGAGTCTCGAGAAATCTGGGAGGAACGCGGGGCAGCGGAGCGGGAGAATTGGGAGAGAAACGGGAAAAACCAGAGCGGGAAATTTGGGAGAAAAATGGAAATTCAAGAGGGAACATCTGGGAAAGATGTGGAAAATCAAGAGGGAAAATTTGGGAAAGAAATGGAAAGCAGAGGGGGAAATTTGGGAGAAAAATGGAAAATCAAAAGGGAAAATTTGGGATGGAAATGGAAAAATCAGAGTGGGAAATTTGGGAGAGAAGGGGAAAATCAGAGCGGAAATTCAGGAGAGAGCTGGAAAATCACAATGGGAAATTTGGGATAAAAATGGAAAATCAAGAGGGAAAATCTGGGAAAAATGTGGAACGTCAAGAGGGAAAATTTGGGAGAGAAATGGAAAATCAGAGTGGGAAATTTGGGATAAAAATGGAAAATCAAGAGAGGAAATTTGGGAAAAATGTGAAAATCGAGAGGGAAAATTTGGGAGAGAAATGGAAAAGCAGAGGGGGAAATTTGGGATGGAAACGGAAAATTAAGAGAGGAAATTTGGGAAAGACGTGGAAAATCGAGAGGGAAAATTTGGGAGAGAAATGGAAAAGCAGAGTGGGAAATCTGGGAGAGAAGTGGAAAATCAGAGAGGAAATTCCAGGAGAGAAATGGAAAATGTGGGAGAGAGAAACATGGAAGAGCAGAGTGGGGAATTGGGGAGAAAAGCGGGAATTTTGGGGGAAAATTTGGGAGCGCTCGGCCTCGTGCACCGAGAGCTCGTGGAAGGGGCCCTGCCAGGGGCAGCCGATCCGCTTGTACTTGCACTGCGTCACCCTGCGCCGGAAAAAGCGGGAATTTTGGGGAGATCCCGGGAATTCCGGGGGAGATTCTCGAGAAATCTGGGAGGAACGCGGGGCAGCGGAGCGGGAGAATTGGGAGAGAAACGGGGAAAAACCAGAGCGGGAAATTTGGGAGAAAAATGGAAAATCAAGAGGGAAAATTTGGGAGAGAAATGGAAAAGCAGAGGGGGAAATTTGGGATAAAAATGGAAAATCAAGAGGGAAAATTTGGGAGAGAAATGGAAAAACCAGAGTGGGAAATTTGGGAGAGAAGGGGAAAATCAGAGCAGGAAATTCAGGAGAGAGAGCTGGAAAATCAGAGTGGGAAATTTGGGAGAAAAATGGAAAATCAAGAGGGAAAATCTGGGAAAAATGTGAAAAATCGAGAGGGAAAATTTGGGAGAGAAATGGAAAAGCCAACGGGGAAATTTGGGATAAAAATGGAAAATCAAGAGGGAAAATTCGGGGAAAGATGTGGAAAATCGAGAGTGGAAATTTGGAAGAGAAACGGAAAAACCAGAGTGGGAAATTTGGGATAAAAATGGAAATTCAAGAGGGAAAATCTGGGAAAATTGTGGAAAATCAAGAGAAAAAAATTTGGGAGAGAAATGGAAATTCAGAGTGGGAAATTTGGGATGGAAATGGAAAATCAAGAGGGGAAATTTGGGAAAGTGTGGAAAATCGAGAGGGAAAATTTGGGAGAGGAATGGAAAAGCAGAGGGGGAAATTTGGGACAAAAATGGAAAATCAAAAGGGGAAAATCTGGAAAAATGTGGAAAATCGAGAGGGAAAATTTGGGAGAGAAATGGAAAAGAAGAGGGGGAAATTTGGGACAAAAATGGAAAATCAAAAGGGAAAATCTGGGAAAAATGTGGAAAATCGAGAGGGAAAATTTGGGAGAGAAATGGAAAAGCCGAGGGGGAAATTTGGGACAAAAATGAAAAACCAGAAAGGAAAATTCAGGAGAAAAATGGAAAATCGGAGAGGAAATTCCAGGAGAGAAATGGAAAATGTGGGAGAGAGAAACATGGAAGAGCAGAGTGGGGAATTGGGGAGAAAAGCGGGAATTTTGGGGAGATCCCGGGAATTCCGGGGAGATTCTCGAGAAATCTGGGAGGAACGCGCGGCAGCGGAGCGGGAGAATTGGGAGAGAAACGGGAAAAAATCAGAGCGGGAAGTTCGGGAGAGACGCGGGAAAGCGGAGCGGAAAAACCAGAGAGGGAAATTTGGGAAAGAAGTGGAAAATCAGAGCGGAAATTCAGGAGAGAGCTGGAAAATCAGAGTGGGAAATTCGGGATAAAAATGGAGAAGCAGAGTGGGAAATTTGGGACAAAAATGGAAAATCAAGAGGGGAAATTTGGGAGAAAAATGGAAATATCAAGAGGGAAAATTTGGGAGAGAAATGGAAATTCAGAGAGGGAAATTTGGGATAAAAATGGAAAATCAAGAGGGAAAATTTGGGAAAAATGTGGAAAATCGAGAGGGAAAATTTGGGAGAGAAATGGAAAAGCAGAGGGGGAAATTTGGGAGAGAAGTGGAAAATCAGAGAGGAAATTCCAGGAGAGAAATGGAAAATGTGGGAGAGAGAAACATGGAAGAGCAGAGTGGGGAATTGGGGAGAAAAGCGGGAATTTTGGGGAGATTCCGGGAATTCCGGGGAGATTCTCGAGAAATCTGGGAGGAACGCGGGGCAGCGGAGCGGGAGAATTGGGAGAGAAACGGGAAATCAGAGTGGGAAATTTGGGATAAAAATGGAAAATCAAGAGGGAAAATCTGGGAAAATTGTGGAACGTCAAGAGGGAAAATTTGGGAGAGAAATGGAAAATCAGAGTGGGAAATTTGGGAGAAAAATGGAAAATCAAAAGGGAAAATTTGGGATGGAAATGGAAAAACCAGAGTGGGAAATTTGGGCGAGAAGTGGAAAATCAGAGCGGAAATTCTGGAGAGAGCTGGAAAATCAGAAAGGGAATTTGGGATAAAAATGGAAAATCAAGAGGGAAAATTTGGGAGAGAAATGGAAATTCAGAGAGGGAAATTTGGGATAAACCTGGAAAATCAAGAGGGAAAATTTGGGAAAGATGTGGAAAATCAAGAGGGAAAATTTGGGAGAGAAATGGAAAAGCAGAGGGGGAAATTTGGGAGAGAAGTGGAAAATCAGAGCGGAAATTCAGGAGAGAGCTGGAAAATCAGAGTGGGAAATTTGGGATAAAAATGGAAAATCAAGAGAGGAAATTTGGGAAAAATGTGAAAATCGAGAGGGAAAATTTGGGAGAGAAATGGAAAAGCAGAGGGGGAAATTTGGGATGGAAACGGAAAATTAAGAGAGGAAATTTGGGAAAGATGTGGAAAATCGAGAGGGAAAATTTGGGAGAGAAATGGAAAACCAGAAAGGAAAATTCAGGAGAAAAATGGAAAATCGGAGAGGACGTTTCAGGAGAGAAATGGAAAATGTGGGAGAGAGAAACATGGAAGAGCAGAGTGGGGAATTGGGGAGAAAAGCGGGAATTTTGGGGAGATTCCGGGAATTCCGGGGAGATTCTCGAGAAATCTGGGAGGAACGCGGGGCAGTGGAGCGGGAGAATTGGGAGAGAAACGGGAAAAATCAGAGTGGGAAATTTGGGATAAAAATGGAAAATCAAGAGGGAAAATTTGGGGAAAAATATGGAAAATCAAGAGTGAAAATTTGGGAGAGAAATGGAAAAGCAGAGGGGGAAATTTGGGATAAAAATGGAAAACCAGAAAGGAAAATTCAGGAGAAAAATGGAAAAATCAGAGAGGAAATTCCAGGAGAGAAATGGAAAATGTGGGAGAGAGAAACATGGAAGAGCAGAGTGGGGAAATGGGGAGAAAAGCGGGAATTTTGGGGAGATCCCGGGAATTCCGGGGAGATTCTCGAGAAATCTGGGAGGAACGCGGGGGCAGCGGAGCGGGAGAATTGGGAGAGAAATGGAAAATCAAAAGGGAAAATTTGGGATAAAAATGGAAAATCAAGAGAGGAAATTTGGGAAAATTGTGGAAAATCGAGAGGGAAAATTTGGGAGAGAAATGGAAAAGCAGAGGGGGAAATTTGGGATGGAAACGGAAAATCAAGAGGGAAAATCTGGGAAAGATGTGGAAAATCGAGAGCGAAAATTTGGAAGAGAAATGGAAAAGCAGAGGGGGAAATTTGGGAGAAAAATGGAAAATCAAAAGGGAAAATTTGGGATGGAAATGGAAAAACCAGAGGGGGAAATTCGGGAAAGAAGTGGAAAATCAGAGCGGAAATTCAGGAGAGAGCTGGAAAATCAGAATGGGAAATTTGGGATAAAAATGGAAAATCAAGAGGGAAAATTTGGGAAAAATATGGAAAATCAAAAGTGAAAATTTGGGAGAGAAATGGAAAAGCTGAGTGGGAAATTTGGGACAAAAATGGAAAATCAAAAGGGAAAATTTGGGAAAGATGTGGAAAATCGAGAGCGAAAATTTGGGAGAGAAATGGAAAAGCAGAGGGGGAAATTTGGGACAAAAATGGAAAATCAAGAGGGAAAATTTGGGAAAATTGTGGAACATCAAGAGGGAAAATTTGGGAGAGAAATGGAAATTCAGAGAGGGAAATTTGGGATAAACCTGGAAAATCAAGAGGGAAAATTTGGGAAAGATGTGGAAAATCGAGAGGGGAAATTTGGGAGAGAAATGGAAAAGCAGAGTGGGAAATTTGGGAGAAAAATGGAAAATCAAAAGGGAAAATTTGGGAAAGAAATGGAAAAGCAGAGGGGGAAATTTGGGATAAAAATGAAAAATCAAAAGGGAAAATTTGGGATGGAAATGGAAAAATCAGAGTGGGAAATTTGGGAGAGAAGGGGAAAATCAGAGAGGAAATTCAGGAGAGAGCTGGAAAATCAGAATGGGAATTTTGGGATAAAACTGGAAAATCGAGAGGGAAAATCTGGGAAAAATGTGGAACGTCAAGAGGGAAAATTTGGGAGAGAAATGGAAAAGCAGAGTGGGAAATTTGGGATAAAAATGGAAAATCAAGAGGGAAAATTTGGGAAAGAAATTGAAAAGCTGAGTGGGAAATTTGGGAGAGAAGTGGAAAATCAGAGCGGAAATTCAGGAGAGAGCTGGAAAATCAGAGTGGGAAATTTGGGATAAAAATGGAAAATCAAGAGAGGAAATTTGGGAAAAATGTGAAAATCGAGAGGGAAAATTTGGGAGAGAAATTGAAAAGCAGAGGGGGGAAATTTGGGAGAGAAGTGGAAAATCAGAGCGGAAATTCAGGAGAGAGCTGGAAAATCAGAGTGGGAAATTTGGGATAAAAATGGAAAATCAAGAGAGGAAATTTGGGAAAAATGTGAAAATCGAGAGGGAAAATTTGGGAGAGAAATGGAAAAGCAGAGGGGGAAATTTGGGATAAAAATGGAAAATTAAAAGGGAAAATCTGGGAAAAATGTGGAAAATCAAGAGTGAAAATTTGGGAGAGAAATGGAAAATCAAAAGGGAAAATTTGGGAAAAATATGGAAAATCAAGAGTGAAAATTTGGGAGAGAAATGGAAAATCAGGGTGGAAAATTTGGGAAAAATGTGGAAAATCAAGAGGGAAAATTTGGGAGAGAAATGGAAATTCAGAGAGGGAAATTTGGGACAAAAATGGAAAATCAAGTGGGAAAATTTGGGAAAGATGTGGAAAATGGAGAAGGAAAATTTGGGAGAGAAATGGAAAAGCAGAGTGGGAAATTTGGGATAAAAATGGAAAATCAAAAGGGAAAATTTGGGAAAAATGTGGAAAATCAAAAGTGAAAATTTGGGAGAGAAATGGAAAATCAGGGTGGAAAATTTGGAAAAGATTTGGAAAATCTGGGAGAGAGAAACATGGAAAAGCAGAGTGGGAAATTGGGGAGAAAAGTGGAAAATTTGGGAGAGAAATGGAAAATCAAAGCAGGAAATTTGGGATAAAAGTGGAAAAACGAGGCTGGAAAATTTGGGAACGATTTGGAAAAGCAAAGAGGAAAATTCAGGAGAGAAATGGAAAATCAAAGTGGGAAATTTGGGATAAAAATGGAAAATCGAGAGGGAAAATTTGGGGAAAAATGTGGAAATTCGAGAATGAAAATTTGGGAGGGGAAATTTAGGATAAAAATGGAAAATCAAAGTGGGAAATTTGGGATAAAAATGGAAAATCAAGAGGGAAAATTTGGGAAAAATGTGGAATTTCGAGAATGAAAATTTGGGAGGGAAACGGAAAAGCAGAGGGGAAATTTGGGAGACTCCGCCGGGAGTGGAACCATCCCAAAACCCTCCCAAACCACCCAGAATTCCCCCAAAAAATCTGGAATTCCCAAAAAAAAGCAGGAAAATTAAAAAAAAAAAAAAAAAAAGGCAGAATTCCCCAAAAAACATCCCAAATTCCTCAAAAATCATCCCAAAAATCATCCAAAATTCAATAACAAAATCCAGAATTCCCAAAAAAATCGGCCTCACATCGTTAAAATCCCCCAAAACCATCCAGGACTTCCAAAAATCATCCGGAATTCCTCAAAAACCTTCCCAAGAATCATCCAGGATTTCCACAATTCCCAAAAAATCCGCCAGAATTCCCAAAAATCCCCCAAACCATCCAGGATTCCCAAAACCCATCCCAAAAATCCCCCAAAGCCATCTGGGATTAATTAAAAACCATCCAGAATTCCTCACAAACCATCCCAAAAATCAGCCAGAATTCCCAAAAATCCCAAAAAACAATCCAGAATTCCCAAAAAATCAGCCCAAAATCCAAAAAAAACCCACCCCAAACCACCCCCCACCAAAAGCATCCAGAATTCCGCCCCAAAAATCCAGAATTACTCAAAAAATCGTCCGAATTTCAAAACACCGCCCCAAAATCCCAAAAAAACTATCTGGAATTCCCAAAAAGCACCTGGAGTTCCTCAAAAATCATCCCAAAAAATCAGCCAGACTTCCCAAAAATCCCCCAAAACCATCCAGGATTCCCAAAAGTCATCCCAAAAATCCCCCAAAGCCATCCAGAATTCCCCAAAAATCAGCCAGACTTCCCAAAAATCCCCCAAAACCATCCAGGATTCCCAAAACCCATCCCAAAAATCCCCCAAAGCCATCCAGAATTCCCCAAAAACCAGCCAGAATTCCCAAAAATCCCCCAAAAACCAGCCAGAATTCCCAAAAATCCCAAAAAACAATCCAGAATTCCCAAAAAATCAGCCCAAAATCCAAAAAAAACCACCCCAAACCACCCCCCCACCAAAAGCATCCAGAATTCCGCCCCAAAAATCCAGAATTACTCAAAAAAATCGTCCGAATTTCAAAACACCGCCCCAAAATCCCAAAAAAACTATCTGGAATTCCCAAAAAGCACCTGGAGTTCCTCAAAAATCATCCCAAAAAATCAGCCAGACTTCCCAAAAATCCCCCAAAACCATCCAGGATTCCCAAAACCCATCCCAAAAATCCCCCAAAGCCATCCAGAATTCCCCAAAAACCAGCCAGAATTCCCAAAAATCCCCCAAAAACCAGCCAGAATTCCAAAAAAAACCCACGTGGAAAATCCCCCAAAATCATCTGGAATTCCTCAAAACCATCCCCAAAAACATCCAGAATTCCTAAAAATCCATCCAGAATTCCCAAAAATCCCCAAAATGATCCAGAATTCCGCAAAAACTGTCCTAAGAATCCTCCACAATTCCTAAAAATCCAGCCAGACTTCCCAAAAATCATCCAAAATTCCCTAAAATCATCCAAAAATCCTCCCGAATTCCCATCATTTCCCAAAACCCATACAGAATTCCTAAAAACCCTTCCGAAAAATCCCAAAAAAATCAGCCTGACACCCCAAAAATCCCCCCGAACCACCCAAAATTCCCCCAAAAAATCCAGAATTCCCAAAAAAACAGCCACACTTCCTAAAAATCCCCCCAAATCATCCAGAACTTCCAAAAATCATCCGGAATTCCTAAAAACGCAGCCAGATTTCCCAAAAATCACCAAGAATTCATCAAAAAAATCGGGCACGCTTCCCCAAAATCCCTAAAATCCATCAAAATTCCCCAAAATCCATCCGGAATTCCTCAAAAATCAGCCAGAATTCCCAAAAAAAAACCCACCCAGAATTCCCAAAAAACCCAGCCGGAATTCCAAAAAATCCCTCAAAACCATCCGGAATTCCCAAAAAAAACCCCACCCAGAATTCCCAAAAAACCAGCCAGAATTCCAAAAAATCCCTCAAAACCATCCGGAATTCCCAAAAAACCACCCGGAATTCCCAAAGAACCGCAAAACCCATTCCAAAAATCCCCAGAAACCATCCAGAAGTCCCAAAATCACCCAAAAAATTCCCAAAAATCCCTTCCCCGTCCCTCATCAATCCTGAAGTTCCTCTGCTGGCGATCTAGGAAACATCTCAAGAACTTTTAAGTGGAAAACCACCCCGAAACCACCAAAAACCACCAAAAAAAACCCCAAAAAATCCCCAAAAATCCAAAAAAAAACCCCAAAAATCCCAAGAAATCCCCAAAAATTCCCAAAAAATCCCAAAAAATCCCAAAAGTTCCCGACCTGTCCTGGCACTCCTCCTTCTGGTGGCGCTCGAGCAGGGAGCGGGGGAACTGCTGCTGCTCCAACAAACATCTCAAGAACTTTTAGGTGGAAAACCACCCCAAAACCACCAAAAACCACCAAAAAAACCCCAAAAAATCCCGAAAATCCCAAAAAATCCCCAAAAAATGCCAATAAATCCCAAAAGTTCCCGACCTGTCCTGGCACTCCTCCTTCTGGTGGCGCTCCAGCAGGGAGCGGGGGAACTGCTGCTGCTCCAGAGAACATCTCAAGAACTTTTAGGTGGAAAACCACCCCAAAACCACCAAAAACCACCAAAAAAACCCCAAAAAAATCCCAAAAAATTCCCAAAAAATCACCAAAATATCCCAAAAAAATCCCAAAAATCCCAAAAGTTCCCGACCTGTCCTGGCACTCCTCCTCCTGGTGGCGCTCGAGCAGGGAGCAGGGGAACTGCTGCTGCTCCAGAAAACATCTCAAGAACTTTTAGGTGGAAAACCACCCCAAAACCACCAAAAATCCCCAAAAAAACCCCAAAAAATCCCAAAAAATCCCCAAAAAATCCCCAAAAAATCCCAAAAGTTCCCGACCTGTCCTGGCACTCCTCCTTCTGGTGGCGCTCCAGCAGGGAGCGGGGGAACTGCTGCTGCTCCAGAGAACATCTCAAGAACTTTTAGGTGGAAAACCACCCCAAAACCACCAAAAACCACCAAAAAACCCCCAAAAAAATCCCAAAAAATCCCAAAAAATTCCCAAAAAATCCCAAAAAATCCCAAAAGTTCCCGACCTGTCCTGGCACTCCTCCTTCTGGTGGCGCTCGAGCAGGGAGCGGGGGAACTGCTGCTGCTCCAGAGAACATCTCAAGAACTTTTAGGTGGAAAACCACCCTGAAACCACCAAAAATCCCCAAAAAAACCCCAAAAAATCCCAAAAAATTCCCAAAAAATCCCAAAAAATCCCAAAAGTTCCCGACCTGTCCTGGCACTCCTCCTTCTGGTGGCGCTCGAGCAGGGAGCGGGGGAACTGCTGCTGCTCCAGGAAACATCTCAAGAACTTTTAGGTGGAAAACCACCCTGAAACCACCAAAAACCACCACAAACGCCCAAAAAAAACCCAAAAAATCCCCAAAAAATCCCAATAAATCCCAAAAGTTCCCGACCTGTCCTGGCACTCCTCCTTCTGGTGGCGCTCCAGCAGGGAGCGGGGAACTGCTGCTGCTCCAGGAAACATCTCAAGAACTTTTAGGTGGAAAACCATCCCAAAACCACCAAAAACCGCCACAAACCCCCCAAAAAATCCCAAAAAAAATCCCCAAAAAATCCCAATAAATCCCAAAAGTTCCCGACCTGTCCTGGCACTCCTCCTTCTGGTGGCGCTCCAGCAGGGAGCGGGGGAACTGCTGCTGCTCCAGAAAACATCTCAAGAACTTTTAGGTGGAAAACCACCCTGAAACCACCAAAAACCATCAAAAAAAAACACCAAAAAACCCAAATATCCCAAAAAAAATCCCAAAAATCCCAAAAGTTCCCGACCTCTCCGGGCACTCCTCCTTCTGGTGGCGCTCGAGCAGGGAGCGGGGGAACTGCTGCTGCTCCAGGAAACATCTCAAGAACTTTTAGGTGGAAAACCACCCTGAAACCACCAAAAACCACCAAAAAAACCCCAAAAAAATCCCAAAAAATTCCCAAAAAATCACCAAAATATCCCAAAAAAATCCCAAAAATCCCAAAAGTTCCCGACCTGTCCTGGCACTCCTCCTTCTGGTGGCGCTCGAGCAGGGAGCAGGGGAACTGCTGCTGCTCCAGAAAACATCTCAAGAACTTTTAGGTGGAAAACCACCCCAAAACCACCAAAAATCCCCAAAAAAACCCCAAAAAATCCCAAAAAATCCCCAAAAAATCCCCAAAAAATCCCAAAAGTTCCCGACCTGTCCTGGCACTCCTCCTTCTGGTGGCGCTCCAGCAGGGAGCGGGGGAACTGCTGCTGCTCCAGAGAACATCTCAAGAACTTTTAGGTGGAAAACCACCCCAAAACCACCAAAAACCACCAAAAAACCCCCAAAAAAATCCCAAAAAATCCCAAAAAATTCCCAAAAAATCCCAAAAAATCCCAAAAGTTCCCGACCTGTCCTGGCACTCCTCCTTCTGGTGGCGCTCGAGCAGGGAGCGGGGGAACTGCTGCTGCTCCAGAGAACATCTCAAGAACTTTTAGGTGGAAAACCACCCTGAAACCACCAAAAACCATCAAAAAAAAACACCAAAAAACCCAAATATCCCAAAAAAAATCCCAAAAATCCCAAAAGTTCCCGACCTGTCCTGGCACTCCTCCTTCTGGTGGCGCTCGAGCAGGGAGCGGGGGAACTGCTGCTGCTCCAGGAAACATCTCAAGAACTTTTGGGTGGAAAACCATCCCCAAAACCACCAAAAACCGCCACAAACCCCCCAAAAAATCCCAAAAAAATCCCAAAAAATCCTCAAAAAAATGCCAATAAATCCCAAAAGTTCCCGACCTCTCCGGGCACTCCTCCTTCTGGTGGCGCTCGAGCAGGGAGCGGGGGAACTGCTGCTGCTCCAGGAAACATCTCAAGAACTTTTAGGTGGAAAACCACCCTGAAACCACCAAAAACCACCAAAAAAACCCCAAAAAAATCCCAAAAAATTCCCAAAAAATCACCAAAATATCCCAAAAAAATCCCAAAAATCCCAAAAGTTCCCGACCTGTCCTGGCACTCCTCCTTCTGGTGGCGCTCGAGCAGGGAGCAGGGGAACTGCTGCTGCTCCAGAAAACATCTCAAGAACTTTTAGGTGGAAAACCACCCCAAAACCACCAAAAATCCCCAAAAAAACCCCAAAAAATCCCAAAAAATCCCCAAAAAATCCCCAAAAAATCCCAAAAGTTCCCGACCTGTCCTGGCACTCCTCCTTCTGGTGGCGCTCCAGCAGGGAGCGGGGGAACTGCTGCTGCTCCAGAGAACATCTCAAGAACTTTTAGGTGGAAAACCACCCCAAAACCACCAAAAACCACCAAAAAACCCCCAAAAAAATCCCAAAAAATCCCAAAAAATTCCCAAAAAATCCCAAAAAAATCCCAAAAGTTCCCGACCTGTCCTGGCACTCCTCCTTCTGGTGGCGCTCGAGCAGGGAGCGGGGGAACTGCTGCTGCTCCAGAGAACATCTCAAGAACTTTTAGGTGGAAAACCACCCTGAAACCACCAAAAATCCCCAAAAAAACCCCAAAAAATCCCAAAAAATTCCCAAAAAATCCCAAAAAATCCCAAAAGTTCCCGACCTGTCCTGGCACTCCTCCTTCTGGTGGCGCTCGAGCAGGGAGCGGGGGAACTGCTGCTGCTCCAGGAAACATCTCAAGAACTTTTAGGTGGAAAACCACCCTGAAACCACCAAAAACCACCACAAACGCCCAAAAAAAACCCAAAAAATCCCCAAAAAATCCCAATAAATCCCAAAAGTTCCCGACCTGTCCTGGCACTCCTCCTTCTGGTGGCGCTCCAGCAGGGAGCGGGGGAACTGCTGCTGCTCCAGGAACCATCTCAAGAACTTTTAGGTGGAAAACCATCCCAAAACCACCAAAAACCGCCACAAACCCCCCAAAAAATCCCAAAAAAAATCCCCAAAAAATCCCAATAAATCCCAAAAGTTCCCGACCTGTCCTGGCACTCCTCCTTCTGGTGGCGCTCCAGCAGGGAGCGGGGGAACTGCTGCTGCTCCAGAAAACATCTCAAGAACTTTTAGGTGGAAAACCACCCTGAAACCACCAAAAAACCATCAAAAAAAAACACCAAAAAACCCAAATATCCCAAAAAAAATCCCAAAAATCCCAAAAGTTCCCGACCTCTCCGGGCACTCCTCCTTCTGGTGGCGCTCCAGCAGGGAGCGGGGGAACTGCTGCTGCTCCAACAAACATCTCAAGAACTTTTAGGTGGAAAACCACCCCAAAACCACCAAAAACCACCAAAAAAACCCCAAAAAATCCCGAAAATCCCAAAAAATCCCCAAAAAATGCCAATAAATCCCAAAAGTTCCCGACCTGTCCTGGCACTCCTCCTTCTGGTGGCGCTCCAGCAGGGAGCGGGGGAACTGCTGCTGCTCCAGAGAACATCTCAAGAACTTTTAGGTGGAAAACCACCCCAAAACCACCAAAAACCACCAAAAAAACCCCAAAAAAATCCCAAAAAATTCCCAAAAAATCACCAAAATATCCCAAAAAAATCCCAAAAATCCCAAAAGTTCCCGACCTGTCCTGGCACTCCTCCTTCTGGTGGCGCTCGAGCAGGGAGCAGGGGAACTGCTGCTGCTCCAGAAAACATCTCAAGAACTTTTAGGTGGAAAACCACCCCAAAACCACCAAAAATCCCCAAAAAAACCCCAAAAAATCCCAAAAAATCCCCAAAAAATCCCCAAAAAATCCCAAAAGTTCCCGACCTGTCCTGGCACTCCTCCTTCTGGTGGCGCTCCAGCAGGGAGCGGGGGAACTGCTGCTGCTCCAGAGAACATCTCAAGAACTTTTAGGTGGAAAACCACCCCAAAACCACCAAAAACCACCAAAAACCCCCAAAAAAATCCCAAAAAATCCCAAAAAATTCCCAAAAAATCCCAAAAAATCCCAAAAGTTCCGACCTGTCCTGGCACTCCTCCTTCTGGTGGCGCTCGAGCAGGGAGCGGGGGAACTGCTGCTGCTCCAGAGAACATCTCAAGAACTTTTAGGTGGAAAACCACCCTGAAACCACCAAAAATCCCCAAAAAAACCCCAAAAAATCCCAAAAAATTCCCAAAAAATCCCAAAAAATCCCAAAAGTTCCCGACCTGTCCTGGCACTCCTCCTTCTGGTGGCGCTCCAGCAGGGAGCGGGGGAACTGCTGCTGCTCCAGGAAACATCTCAAGAACTTTTAGGTGGAAAACCACCCTGAAACCACCAAAACCACCAAAAAAACCCACAAAAATCCCAAAAAATTCCCAAAAATCCATTCTCCATCCCTCATCTACCCAGACACTCCTCTGCTGCTGCTCCAGGAAACATCTCAAGAACTTTTAGGTGAAAACCACCCAAAACCACCAAAAACCACCAAAAAAATCCCCAAAAAAACCCCAAAAATCCCAAAAAATCACCAAAAAACCCAAAAAATCCCCAAAAAATCCCAAAAAATCCCAAAAGCTCCCGACCTGTCCTGGCACTCCTCCTTCTGGTGGCGCTCGAGCAGGGAGCGGGGGAACTGCTGCTGCTCCAAGAAACATCTCAAGAACTTTTAGGTGGAAAACCACCCCAAAACCACCAAAAACCGCCACAAACCCCCAAAAAATCCCAAAAATCTCAAAAAATCCCCCAAAAAATCCCAAAAAATCCCAATAAATCCCAAAAGTTCCCGACCTGTCCTGGCACTCCTCCTTCTGGTGGCGCTCGAGCAGGGAGCGGGGGAACTGCTGCTGCTCCAGGAAACATCTCAAGAACTTTTAGGTGGAAAACCATCCCAAAACCACCAAAAACCACCACAAACGCCCCAAAAAAACCCAAAAAATCCCCAAAAAATCCCCAAAAAATCCCAAAAGTTCCCGACCTGTCCTGGCACTCCTCCTCCTGGTGGCGCTCGAGCAGGGAGCGGGG
>NW_027099438.1:0-54725 GCF_031753505.1 Anomalospiza imberbis
GAAGGCGAGGAGCAGCTCCTTTATTGGGGTCCCACACTCGGGGCTTTTCCCCCCAAATCTGGGGGTCCCGGGGGGGGTCACAGCTCCAGGTCCTCGTCGGGGTCCTCGGGGTCCTCGGGGGGCGGCTCGGGGTCGCTCCTGGGGGATCTGGGGGAAATTTGGGGAATTTGGGAAAATCTGGGGGGAAATTTAGGAGGATCTGGGGGAAATTTGGGGGAAAATTTGGGGAATTCTGGGGGAATTTAGGGGGATCTGGGGGAAATTTGGGGGAATTTGGGAAAATCTGGGGGGAAATTTAGGAGGATCTGGGGGAAATTTGGGGAATTTTGGGAAAATCTGGGGGGAAATTTAGGAGGATCTGGGGGAAATTTGGGGGAAAATTTGGGGAATTCTGGGGGAATTTAGGAGGATCTGGGGGAAATTTGGGGAATTTGGGAAAATCTGGGGGGAAATTTAGGAGGATCTGGGGGAAATTTGGGGAATTTTGGGAAAATCTGGGGGGAAATTTAGGAGGATCTGGGGGAAATTTGGGGGGAAATTTGGGGAATTCTGGGGGAATTTAGGAAATCTTGGGGGGATTTTGGGGGAATTTGGGGGAATTTGAAGGAATTTAGGAAAATTACCAGGAAAATTTGGGGACTTGGGGAAATTTTGGGGAAATTTTGGGGAATTTTTGGGGAATTTTTGGGTGATTTAGAGAATTTGGGGGGAATTTAGGAAAATTTTGGGGGGACATCTGAGGAACTTTGGGGAAATTGGGGAATTTTGGGGGTTTTTGAGGAATTTGGGTAACTTTTCAGGAGTTTTTGGAGGATGGTAAGGGATTTTGGGGGGCTTTTAGCAAATGTAGGGTGGAAATTTGGGGGATTTCTGAGGGGAATCTTGGGAGGATTTTGGGGGAATTTTGGGGGAATTTTGGGAAGAATTTTAGGGGTTTTTTTGTGGATTTTGGGGGGGATTTTAGCAAATTCTTGGGGATTTTGAAGGGGATTTTTCGGGGGCAGTTTCGGGAGGATTTTTTGGGGGATTTGGGGAGGAATTCCAGGGATTCTTGGCGGATTTTGGGGGTGATTTCAGGGGAATTTGGGGTCCCAAACTCACCTGGGCAGGTACGGGGGGGTCAGGGCCGCCCTCGCCCCCCGCTCGGCCCCCGACAGCCCCAGGCGGAACGTCATGGGGGGGCCCCCCCCAAAATTTGGGGCTTTTTGGGGCTTTTTGGGCTCTCCCCAATTGGGGGGAGGGGTCCTC
The DNA here is from genome assembly GCF_031753505.1 of Anomalospiza imberbis. Taxonomy (NCBI): domain Eukaryota; kingdom Metazoa; phylum Chordata; class Aves; order Passeriformes; family Viduidae; genus Anomalospiza; species Anomalospiza imberbis. The sequence goes on from NW_027099438.1 coordinate 1,249, forward strand.
GGCGGTCGGGGGGGGCTCGGCCTGGGGGGGCCCCCCCCAAGGAGCCGTCGGGGAGGAGGGTGAGGGTCTCCTGGGGGGAGGGGAGACACCAGAATGCCCCAAATTCACCCCAAAAACCACCCCAAATTTATCCTCAAATTCACCCCAAAAATCACCCCAAAAATACCCCAAATCTCCCTAAAATCCCCTCAAAATTCACCCAAAATTCACCCAAAATCCACTCAAAATTCCCCCAAAATCCACTCAAAATTCACCCAAAATCCCCCCAAAATCCACACAAAATTCACCCAAAATCCCCCCAAAATCCACTCAAAATTCCCCCAAAATCCACTCAAAATTCACCCAAAATCCCCCCAAAATTCACCCAAAATCCCCCCAAATCCTCCCCTAAATTTCCCAAATCCCCTCAAATGTCCCCAAAATCCCCCCCATTACCCTCCAAACCTCAGGACCCCCAGATCTCCCCCTAAATCCCCCCAAAAATCCCCTTAAAGCCCCCCTAGGACTCCCCAAAATCCCCCCAGGACCCCTCAAAATCCCCAGAAATCCCCCCAAAATCCCCTTTAAAGCCCCCAAAACCCACCCAGGACCCCCCAAAAATCCCCTTTAAAGCCCCCAAAACCCACCCAGGACCCCCAAAATCCCCTTTAAACCCCCCAAAATCCCTTTTAAACCCAGGAAAATCCTCCGGGACCCCCTAACCCCCCCCAGGACCCCCCAAAATCCCCCAAAAATCCCCTTTAAAACCCCCCAAAACCCACCCAGGACCCCCCAAAATCCCCCAAAACTCCTCTTTAAATCCCCCAAAACCCACCCAGGACCCCCCAAAATCCCCCAAAAATCCCCTTTAAATCCCCCTAACCCCCCCCCAGGACCCCCCAAAATCCCCCAAAACTCCTCTTTAAATCCCCCAGCCCCCCTCAAAATCCCCCCAGCCCCCCCACCTGGAGGGGTCCCCCCCCTTTTCGGGGGTCCCTGAGCAGCCGCAGCCTCCGGGGGGCCCCGGGGGTCTCGGGGGGCCCCCCCCAGGATCAGCTGGGCCCGGGCGAGACCCCCCGAGAGCCCCCAAAACTGGGGGGGGGGTGCAGGTCCTGGTGCAGCAGCGCCACAATTCGGGGAGGGGGCTCTGGGGGGGGGGGGGCACGGGGGGAAATTGGGGAACCCCAAAATCACCTCGAAATTCCTCAAAATCCCCTAAAAAACACCCCAAGACCCCGAAACTCCCCCAAAATCCTCCCAAAGCCCCCCAAAATCCCCCCCAACACCCCCAGACCCCTCAAGCACCCCCCCCGAACATCCTCCAAGGCCCCCAGACCTCCCCAAAATCCTCCCAAAGCCCCCCAGCACCTCCCCAAAACGCTGCCGCAGCCTCCAAATCCTCCCTGAATCCCCCAGGATTTCCCCCAAATCCCCCCTGGATCATTCCAAGGCCCCCTCAAATCCCCCCAAACTCTCCCCAGATCACCCAAACCTCCCCCCAAAACCCCCTGAAATTCCCCCAAACCGCCCCAAACCCTCCCCAAATCCCCCCGAAATCCCCCAAACCCCCCCAAACACCCATATCACCCTGAACCCTCCCCAAATCCCCCAAAATCCCCCCAAACCCTCCCCAAATCCCCCTGAAATTCCCCCAAAGCCCCCCAAACACCCAAATCCCCCTGAAAACCCCAAATCCTCCTGAACCCAAATCCCCCTGAACCCCCCCAAATCCCCCTGACCCCCCCCCTGAAACCCCCCAAACTCTCCCCAAATCCCCCTGAAACCCCCCAACCCCCCCAAACCCCCCCCAAATCCCCCCCAAACCCTCCCCAAATCCCCCTGAACCCCCCCAAAATCCCCCCAAACCCTCCCCAAACCTCCCCAAACCCTCCCCAAATCCCTCTGAACCCTCCCCAAATCCCCCTGAAAACCCTCCCCAAATCCCTCTGAACCCCCCCTGAAACCCCCCAAACCCTCCCCAAATCCCCCTGAACCCCCCAAAATCCCCCCAAGCCCTCCCCAAACTCTCCCCAAATCCCCCTGAAACCCTCCCCAACCCCCCCCCAAACTCTCCCCAAATCCCCCTGAAACCCTCCCCAAACCCCCCCAAATCCCCCTGACCCCCCCTGACCCCCCCCAAACCCTCCCCAAATCCCCCTGAACCCCCCCAAATCCCCCCCAAACCCTCCCCAAATCCCCCTGACCCCCCCAAACCCCCCCCCAAACCCCCCCAAACCCTCCCCAAATCCCCCTGAACCCCCCCCAAATCCCCCCAAAACCCTCCCCAAATCCCCCTGACCCCCCCCAAATCCCCCCAAAACCCTCCCCAAATCCCCCTGACCCCCCCCCAAATCCCCCCAAACCCTCCCCAAATCCCCCCAAACCCTCCCCAAATCCCCCTGAAACCCCCCAAACCCTCCCCAAATCCCCCTGAACCCCCCCCAAACCCCCCCCAAACCCCCCCAAACCCTCCCCAAATCCCCCAAACTTTCCCCCAAATCCCCTCCCCCCCCCTCACCGTCGGGGGCGCCCCCCCCCAGCAGCGCCCCCAGCCCCCGGCAGAGCTGGGGGGAGGGGCAGCCGGAGCAGGGCCCAGCTCAGCGAGTCCAGCACCAGCGTCCCGGGGGGGGAGGGCAGCCCCCCCAGGAGCCCCCCCAGGACCCCCCCCGGGCCCGGGGGGTCCCGGCCCAGCCAGCCCAGGGGGTCCCCGAAAAGGTCCCGGAAGCGCAGCCTGGAAATTGGGGGGGGGTCAGGGCGGGAAACGGGGGGTTTTGGGGGTTCAGGGGGGGGTTTGGGGGGATTTGGGGGGATTTGGGGGAATTTAAGGGGGGTTTGGGGGATTTTGGGGGGGGTTTGGGGGGGATTTGGGGGGAATTTGGGGGGGATTTTTGGGGGGATTTGGGGGACTTTAAGGGGGTTTGGGGGATTTTGGGGGGATTTGGGGGGTTATGGGGGGATTTGGGGGGGATGTGGGGGGTTCAGGGGGGATTTGGGGGAATTTAAGGGGGATTTGGGGGGGATTTGGGGGGGATTTTGAGGGGGATTTGGGGGGTTCAGGGGGGATTTTGGGGAATTTAAGGGGGATTTGGGGGGTTTGGGGGGATTTGGGGGGGATTTTGGGGAATTTAAGGGGGATTTGGGGGGGATTTGGGGGGATTTTTGAGGGGGATTTGGGGGGTTCAGGGGGGATTTTGGGGAATTTAAGGGGGATTTGGGGGGTTTGGGGGGATTTGGGGGGGGATTTTGGGGAATTTAAGGGGGATTTGGGGGATTTTGGGGTGATCTGGGGGGGATTTTGGGGAATTTAAGGGGGATTGCATTTTGGGGATGTTTGGGGGCGGGGATTTGGGGTTTTTTGAGATCTCATGTTATTCATTTTGTTTTTGGGGTGGTTTTGGGAGGTTTTAGGGTGCTGTTTTTGGGGTGTTTTGGGGGCTTTCAGGGCGTTTTTGGGGGGGTTTCCGGGGATTTGGGGTTTTTTGAGGGGTTTCTTGAAGGGGTTTTGGGGGGTTTTAGAGGGTTTTGGGGGTGTTGGGGTAATTTTCACGCTGTTTTTTTGGGGTGTTTTTAGGGTGCTTTTGGGGATTTTCGGAATTTTTGAGGTGTTTTGGGGTTTTCCAGGCAGTTTTTTTTGGTGTTCCGGGGTGTTTTCGGGGCACTTTTTGGGTGTTTCAGGGGGCTTTAGGGTGTTTCGGGCTGTTTTGGGGCGCTCCGTGCCCCCACTCACCGCTCCCGGACGTGGGGGCTCAGCCCCTCCTGGAACTGCTCCCGTGGCACCTCCAGGAGCACCACGAGCACCTGCTCGGCCCTGGGGGAGATTTGGGGGGCTCGGAGCCCTTCGGGACCCCCAGAAAGCCCCAAACCCCCCAAAAAAACCCCCAAAACTCCCAAACCCCCTCCCAAAACCGCCCTAAAAACCTCCAAAAACCCATAAAAGCTCCCCAAAGCAGCCCAAAAATCCCCCGAACCGCCCCAAAACCCCTAAACGCTCCCAAAACCTCCCCAAAAATGCCCCGAACCCCCCAAAACCCTCCCAGGAACACCCAAGCCCTCCCCCCAGAGCCCCCAGACCACCCCAGATCCCTCCCAAACCGCCCCCGAATTCCTCCTGACCGCCCCCACCCCCCAAAAATCCCCGAAATCCCCCCAAAATCCCCCAAAATTCCCCCAAATTCCCCCAAAATCCCCCCAAAATCCCCCCAAATTCCCTCAAAATCCCCCCAAAATTCCCCAAATTTCCCCAAAATCCCCCCAGTTCCCCCCGGGCCCTGACCTGGCCGCGGCCTCGCTGGCGATCGCCCTCAGGAGGCTGCGCCCCTCGGACCCGGCGCTGTCTGAGGGGGGACGGGGGAGACCCCCGGGGTGACCCCCAAATTCCAGAAACCCCCCCGAATTCCAGAAACCCCCCCGAATTCCAGACCCCCCCCCGAATTCCAGACCCCCCCCAAATTCCAGACCCCCCCCCAAATTCCTGACCCCCCCCTAATTCCAGACCCCCCCAAATTCCAGACACCCCCCCCGAATTCCAGACCCCCCCCAAAATTCCAGACCCCCCCAAATTCCAGACCCCCCCCCCGAATTCCAGACCCCCCCCGAATTCCAGACCCCCCCCAAATTCCAGACCCAGACCCCCCCAAATTCCTGACCCCCCCAAATTCCAGACCCCCCCCCCGAATTCCAGACCCCCCCCAAATTCCACACCCCCCCCCGAATTCCCTCAAAACCCCCCCGAAATTCCCCAAATATCCCCCCCCCCGCCCTCACACCTGGGACCACCCAAAAATCCCCCCAAAATCCCCCCCCCCCCCCCCGGGTCCCCCCCAAATCCCCTCCGGCCTGCCGCGTCCCCCCGGCCCCCCCAAACCGCCATCGCCCCCCAAAATCCCCCAGAAAACCCCCAAAAATCCCCAAATTCCCCCCCAAATCCCGCGCACCCCCTCACGAGCAGCAGCCCCCCGCCGCCCAGCGCCTCCAGCATCGTCGCGCGGCGCCTCCCGATGACGTCACGTACGGACGCGGGCGCCGCCATTTCCCCCGCGCGACACTGCCGTACGGAAAAGGGCGCCGCCATGTCCGAGCCGGCGCGTTCTTCATGACGTAACTGGCGCACAGTTGATGTCACCGTACGGCAGGGCGCGCCCGCCATGTTGGAAATGGGGGAATTTGGGGAGTTTTGGGGTTTTTTGGCGTTTTTCTGGGGGGGATTTTGGGATCCATAGGTTGGATTTTGCCTCCAGTCCTCTGGATTTGGATAAAAAAAAGGCGAAGCGAGCGGTAAGCGGGAAAGTTTTGGGTGGAAAAAGAAACATTTTGGGGGGGTGACGGGAAAAGAAACCCAAAATTCGGGGGGAAAAAACCCGAAATTCGGGCTGGGGGGTGGGGGGGGGAGAGGGTAAAAAAACCCCAAAATTCTGTTCCAGCCCGGATTTCCCCGGTTTGAGGGGGAATTTCCCCCATTTCTGCCGCAGTTCCGGCCCCGCGAGCCCCCCGGGGACACCGAGGCCGCGGGGCGCACCCCGGATTCGGGGGCCTGGAGTGGATTTTCGGGGGTCTCAGGTGTATTTTTGGGGTCTCAGGTGGATTTCGGGGGTCTCAGGTGGATTTCTGGGGGGTCTGGAGTGGATTTCGGGGGTCTCAGGTGGATTTTTGGGGGTCTCAGGTGGATTTCGGGGGTCTCAGGTGGATTTTCGGGGGTCTCAGGTGGATTTTTGGGGGTCTCAGGTGGATTTCGGGGGTCTCAGGTGGATTTTTGGGGGTCTCAGGTGAATTTCGGGGGTCTCAGGTGGATTTTTGGGGGTCTCAGGTGGATTTCGGGGGTCTCAGGTGGATTTTCGGGGGTCTCGGGTGGATTTCGGGGGTCTCAGGTGGATTTCGGGGGTCTCAGGTGGATTTCTGGGGGTCTCAGGTGGATTTTGGGGGTCTCCAGGTGGATTTCGGGGGGTCTCAGGTGGATTTTTGGGGGTCTCAGGTGGATTTCGGGGGGTCTCAGGTGGATTTTTTGGGGGTCTGGAGTGGATTTCGGGGGTCTCAGGTGGATTTTTGGGTGTCTCAGGTGTATTTTTGGGGGTCTCAGGTGGATTTCTGGGGGTCTTAGGTGGATTTTTGGGGGTCTGGAGTGGATTTCGGGGGTCTCAGGTGGGTTTCTGGGGGTCTCAGGTGGATTTTTTGGGGTCTCAGGTGGATTTTTGGGGGTCTCAGGTGGATTTCTGGGGGTCTCAGGTGGATTTTTGGGGGTCTCAGGTGGATTTCGGGGGTCTCAGGTGGATTTTTGGGGGTCTCAGGTGGATTTTTGGGGGTTGTCAGGTGGATTTCTGGGGGTCTCAGGTGGATTTCTGGGGTCTCAGGTGGATTTTTGGGGTCTCAGGTGGATTTCGGGGATCTCAGGTGGATTTCTGGGGGTCTCAGGTGGATTTTTGGGGGTCTCAGGTGGATTTTTGGGGGTCTCAGGTGGATTTTTGGGGGTCTGGAGTGGATTTCTGGGGTCTCAGGTGGATTTTTGGGGGTCTCAGGTGGATTTTTGGGGGTCTGGAGTGGATTTCGGGGGTCTCAGGTGGATTTCGGGGGTCTCAGGTGGATTTTTGGGGGTCTCAGGTGGATTTCGGGGGTCTCAGGTGGATTTTTGGGGGTCTCAGGTGGATTTTTTGGCGTCTCAGGTGGATTTTTGGGGGTCTCAGGGTGGATTTCTGGGGTCTCAGGTGGATTTCTGGGGGTCTGGAGTGGATTTTTGGGGGTCTCAGGTGGATTTCGGGGGTCTCAGGTGGATTTTTGGGGGTCTCAGGTGGATTTCGGGGGTCTCAGGTGGATTTTTGGGGGGTCTCAGATGATGCAGTGAATGAACTCGGGGACTCTCTGGTGTCTGGGGGGGATTTTGGGGAGATTTTGGGGGTTTTCTCGAAGGGTTTCGGGGGGATTCTGGGGTCCAGGACCCAAATCTGGGGGTCCCAGGGGCTCAAGGAGCCGAATTTGGGAGGGTCAGCCCCGATTTTGGGGGGCTCAGGCGGATTTTGTGGTCTCCGAGGGATTTCTGGGGAGAATCTGGGGGTCCCGGAGGGTCCAAAGCCCAAATTTGGGGGTCCCGGGGCAGATTTTGGGGGTTCAGGGAATTTTGGAGATGCAGAACCCTAAATTTTGGGGGTTTGGGGGTTCAAGAACGCAATTTTTGGCATTTTGGGGGTCAGGAACCAAAATTTTAGGGATTTTTGGGGGTCAGGAATTTAAATTTTGGGGGTACAGGACCCAAATTTTGAGAATTTGGGGTTTTTTTTAGTTTTTTTTAGGGTTTTTCAGCCACTTTAGGACCCAAATTTGGGCTCCAAGAGCCCCAAAATTTTCCCTCCCCTCCCCCCTTCCCCCCACCCCGAATCCCAAAAAAAATTTTGTCGCTTTTGTCCCAAAATCGTTTTTATTTGAATAAATAAACGTTACAAAAGGGGGGGTGGGGGAGGGGCCGGGGGTGGGGGGAGGGGGCGGGTGTGAGACCCCCAAAAAGTGACGTTTATCCAAAAAAAAAAAAAAAAAAAACCCCAAAAATCCCAAAAAAAATCCCAAAAATCCCCAAAAAAAAAGCAAATAAATGGAAAAAAGAGGGGCGGGGAGGGGGCGGGTTCGGACCCCTTCAAAAAGCGATGATTTTTGGGAATAAAAACCCTAAAATTGACCTAAAAAGGGGAAAAAAACCCCAAAAACCTGGGGAAATTCCCGGGAAAATGAGATTAAAAAAGGGGGAAAAATGGGGAAAAAAGGGGGGAGAAAAGGAGGGGGAAGGGGCAAGGATAAAATTACTGCAAAAAAGAACCGAAAAAAGGGAGAAATTGGGAAAAAATGGAGGAAAACCCCAAAAAACTGGGGGGAAATGCAGAAAAATTGGGGGGAAAATGTGGGGGAGGGCGGGGTTCAAAGCAGCCCCAAAAATCCTTAAAAATGAGCCTAAAAATGTGTAAAAATAAAAAAAAAAAGAGGAAAAAATAGGGATAAAAAGGAAAATAAAGGGGAGTGGGGGAGGGGGAGGAGGTGAAAGCACCAGTTTTAAAAATTCATAAAAATGGCCTTAAAAAAGTGGAAAAAATGGGGAAAAATGGGGGAAAAAAAGGGAAAAAAAAGGGAAAAAAGGGAGAGTGGGGGGGAGGGACGGAGGGGGAAAGCACCAAGTTTGGAACTTCAATAAAATCCAGGAAAATGACCCCAAAAAAGGGGGGGAAATTGAGGAAAAACAGAGAAAAAGCAGGAAAAATGCAAAAAAATGGGGTAATTTGGAATTTAAAAAAAATCTGGAAAACAAAGGGGAAAAAAAAATCAAAAAATAACGGAAATAAATTCTAAAAAACTGCAAAAAAAGGAAAAATGGGGAAAACTTAGAAAAAATTGGGGAAAAAAAAATTGGAAAAAATCAGAAAATGGGGAAAAAAAAAGGAAAAAAAAAAATTGTGAAAAAAAGAAATATATTTAAAAAAATGGAAAAAAAAAAAAAGGGAAAAAAATTTAAAAATTTTAAAAAGCTGCAGAAAAATTGAAAAAATTTTAAAAAAAGGGAAAAAAATGGGAGAAAATGGAAAAAAAAAATAGGAAAAAAATTGGGAAAAAGGTGAAAAAAACGGAAAAAAAAGCTAAAGAATGGAAAAATTGAAGAAAAAAATCTGGAAAAAATGGGGAAAAAAAGGGGGGGAAAATGGAGAAAATAAAAAAAAAATGGAGAAAAAATCTGAAAAAATGGGGAAAACTGGAAAAAAAATTAAAAAATAGGAAGAAAATTTAGGAAAAAAATTCTAAAAAACAAAGGGAAAAAAATTGGGGGTAAAGTGGAAAAAAATTGGGAACAAGGGGGGGGTGGGGGAGGGGCAGCTTTGTTTGTTTATTGTCGGGTTTTTTTGTGTTCTTTGTTGGTTTTTTGTGGTTTTTTTCAGTTTTTTGGGGGTTTTTTCTGCAGTTTTTTTGGGTTTTTTTTGCGGTTTTTTGTGGTTTTGCTCGTTTTCGGGTGTCTCAGATGAGGTCGGCCACGTTGAGCGGCATCTCCTCGATGGCCGTGTTGTAGAAGGTCTCGATGTCCCGCAGCGTCCGTTTGTCCTCCTCCGTCACCATGTTGATGGCCACGCCCTTGCGGCCGAAGCGGCCCCCGCGGCCGATCCTGGAACGGGGCAAAAAAAAACCCGGATTTTGGGCAAAAAGTTCCCATTTGGGGCAAAAAAAAAACCCTGATCTGGGGGAAAAAGAATTCCAATTTGGGGCAAAAAAATAAATTTGCCCTAAAATTCCCAAAAAATCTCCCAAAAACTCCCAAAAGTTCCCAAAAATCCTCCAAAAAATCCCCGACAAAACTCCCCAAAATCCCGAAGAACCCCCCCAAAATTTCCAAAATAAAAAAAAATCCCCCCAAATCCCCTAAATTCCCCCCAAAATAACCCAAAAACTCCCCAAAATCCCATAATATGTCCCAAAAGCTCCTAAATTTGCCCCAGAATTCCCCCGAAATCCCGGTTCCCCGCGCTGACCGGTGGATGTAGTTCTCGCGGTTGGTGGGGAGGTCGTAGTTGATCACCAGCGACACCTGCTGCACGTCGATGCCGCGCGCCTGCGGGGAGGCGGGTTTTTGGTCAAAAAAGCCTCAAATCCCCCCAAAAAAACCCTAAAAATCTCCCGCAAAACCCCCCAAAAAACCCTCAAACCCCCCCCCCAAAACCTCCCCAAAAAACCCTCAAAAACCTCCCCCCAAAACCCTCCCCAAAGCCCCAAAAAACCTCCCCCCAAAAAGCCTCCCCAAAAACCCCGCAAACCCCCCCCAAAAAAACCCCCCAAAACCTCCCCAAAAACCTCCCCCAAAAAACCCCAAACCCCCCCCCAAAGCCCCAAAAATCCTTCCCCAAAAAACCCCCAAAACCTCCCCAAAAAACCCTCAAAACCCCCCCAAAACCTCCCCAAAAACCCCTCGAAAACCTCCCCCAAAACCCTCCCCAAAGCCCTAAAAAACCTCCCCCAAAAAACCCCCCAAAACCTCCCCCAAAACCCCAAAAAACCTCCCCAAAACCCCCCGCAAACCCCCAAAAAACCTCCCCCCAAAAAAACCCCAAAACCTCCCCCAAAAAGCAGAACATTCTCCCCCAAAACCCAAAAAACCTGCCGCAAAAAAGAGAAAAACGTCCCCCCAAAAATCTCCCCCCAAAACCCCCCCCAAAATCCCCCCCAAAAACCCCAAAAATCTCCCCCAAGAAGCAGAAAAACCCCCAAAAATACTCAAAAAAAACAGAAAAAAAACCTGGGTTTTTTTTTTTAGGAATTTTGGGGAAATCGAGGCAGGGATTTTTTGGGGGCGGGGGAGGGGCAGGGACCCAAAATTCCTGTGAAAAAACCGGAAACCTTCGGGTTTTTCAGGATTTTTTTTTTGTTTTTTCAGGGATTTTTGGTTTTTCCCCTGGAATCTCGGGGAAACCGAGGCAGGGGCGTTTCGGGGGCGGGGCCGGGCGGCACTGACCAGCAGGTCCGTGGTGATGAGCACGCGGCTGGAGCCGGAGCGGAATTCCCGCATGATGACGTCACGCTCCTTCTGGTCCATGTCCCCGTGCTGCGCGAGGGGCGGGGTCAGGCCGGGACACGCCCCCCGCCCGCGGTTAGGCCACGCCTTCCCGGGTTTAGGCCACACCCCCAGCCTGGAGAATTTGGGGGTTGCCCTTCCCCCAGCGCTGCTGGCCACAGTGACCACTGGCCCCCTCCCCCCACTGACCACAGTGACCACTGGCCCCTCCCCCACCCCCGCTGGCCACAGTGACCACTGGCCCCTCCCCCCACCCCCACTGACCACAGTGACCACTGACCCCCTCCCCCACCCCTGCTGGCCACAGTGACCACTGGCCCCTCCCCCACTGGCCACTGGCCCCTCCCCCACCGCTGCTGGCCACAGTGACCACTGGCCCCTCCCCCACTGGCCACAGTGACCGCTGGCCCCTTTCCCACACCACTGACCCCACACTGACCCCTGAGTGACCACACTGACCCCCAGTGACCCCTGAGTGACCACCGACCATCGCGGACACGGTGAAGTCCCGGGCGTGCATCTTCTCGGTCAGCCAGTGACCATCGCTGACCACCACTGACCCCCAGTGACCATCGGTGACCAGAACTGACCCCAGTGACCATCACTGACCATCACTGACCATCACTGACCACCACTGACCCCAGTGACCATCGGTGACCATTGCTGACCATCGCTGACCCCAGTGACCATCGCTGACCACCACTGACCCCAGTGACCATCGGTGACCATCACTGACCATCACTGACCCCAGTGACCATCGCTGACCATCACTGACCATCGGTGACCATCCCATCGCTGACCATCGCTGACCATTGCTGACCATCACTGACTATCGCTGACCATCACTGACCCCAGTGACCATCACTGACCATCGCTGACCATCGCTGACCCCCAGTGACCATCACTGACCATCACTGACCATCGCTGACCATCCCATCGCTGACCATCGCTGACCATCACTGACCATCACTGACTATCGCTGACCATCACTGACCCCAGTGACCATCACTGACCATCACTGACCATCGCTGACCATCGCTGACCATCACTGACCCCAGTGACCATCACTGACCATCACTGACCATCACTGACCCCAGTGACCATCACTGACCATCACTGACCATCACTGACCCCAGTGACCATCACTGACCATCACTGACCATCGCTGACCATCCCATCGCTGACCATCGCTGACCATCACTGACCATCACTGACTATCGCTGACCATCACTGACCCCAGTGACCATCACTGACCATCGCTGACCATCGCTGACCCCAGTGACCATCACTGACCCCAGTGACCATCACTGACCATCGCTGACCATCACTGACCCCAGTGACCATCACTGACCATCACTGACCATCACTGACCCCAGTGACCATCACTGACCATCACTGACCATCACTGACCCCAGTGACCATCACTGACCATCGCTGACCATCACTGACCCCAGTGACCATCACTGACCCCCAATGACCATCACTGACCATCACTGACCCCAATGACCATCACTGACCATCACTGACCCCAGTGACCATCGCTGACCCCCAGTGACCATCGCTGACCATCACTGACCCCAGTGACCATCACTGACCATCGCTGACCATCACTGACCCCAGTGACCATCACTGACCCCAATGACCATCACTGACCATCACTGACCCCAATGACCATCACTGACCATCACTGACCCCAGTGACCATCGCTGACCCCAGTGACCATCACTGACCATCACTGACCCCAGTGACCATCACTGACCATCGCTGACCATCACTGACCCCAGTGACCATCACTGACCATCACTGACCCCAGTGACCATCACTGACCATCGCTGACCATCGCTGACCCCAGTGACCATCACTGACCATCACTGACCATCGCTGACCATCGCTGACCCCAGTGACCATCACTGACCATCGCTGACCCCAGTGACCATCACTGACCCCAGTGACCATCACTGACCATCACTGACCCCAGTGACCATCGCTGACCATCACTGACCCCAGTGACCATCACTGACCATCGCTGACCATCACTGACCCCAGTGACCATCACTGACCATCGCTGACCATCACTGACCCCAGTGACCATCACTGACCATCACTGACCATCACTGACCCCAGTGACCATCACTGACCATCACTGACCATCACTGACCCCAGTGACCATCGCTGACCATCGCTGACCATCACTGACCCCAGTGACCATCACTGACCCCAATGACCATCACTGACCATCACTGACCCCAGTGACCATCGCTGACCCCAGTGACCATCGCTGACCATCGCTGACCATCGCTGACCCCAGTGACCATCACTGACCATCACTGACCATCGCTGACCATCGCTGACCCCAGTGACCATCACTGACCATCGCTGACCCCAGTGACCATCACTGACCCCAGTGACCATCACTGACCATCACTGACCCCAGTGACCATCGCTGACCATTGCTGACCATCACTGACCATCACTGACCATCACTGACCCCAGTGACCATCGGTGACCATCACTGACCCCTGAGTGACCACACTGACCCCCAGTGACCATCACTGACCATCGCTGACCCCAGTGACCATCACTGACCATCACTGACCCCACACTGACCATCACTGACCATCGCTGACCCCCGCTGACCCCCAGTGACCCCTGAGTGACCACTAACCATCGCGGACACGGTGAAGTCCCGGGCGTGCATCTTCTCGGTCAGCCAGTCCACCTTGCGCCGGGTGTTGATGAAGATCACGGCCTGGGTGATGGTCAGCGTCTCGTAGAGGTCACACAGAGTGTCCAGCTTCCACTCCTGGCCGGACAAATGACCGCTGAGTGACCGCTGAATGATGATAGTGACCCCAAACTGACCAAGAGTGGCCAGAAACGACCCCAAACTGACCCAAAGTGACCAGAACTGACCCACAGCAACCCAAAGTGACCAGAACGGACCCAAAGTGACCCAAAGTGACCCTTAGTGACCAGAACTGACCCAAAGTGACCCAAACTGACCCAAAGTGACCAGAACCGACCCACAGCGACCCAAAATGACCAGAACGGACCCAAAGTGACCAGAACTGAACCAAAGTGACCCAAACTGACCCAAAGTGACCCAAACTGACCCAAAGTGACCAGAACCGACCCACAGCGACCCAAAATGACCAGAACGGACCCAAAGTGACCCAAACTGACCCAAAGTGACCCAAAACTGACCCAAAGTGACCCGAACTGACCCTTAGCGACCAGAACTGACCCAAAGTGACCCAAAGTGACCCTTAGTGACCAGAACTGACCCAAAGTGACCCAAAGTGACCAGAACGGACCCAAAGTGACCAGAACTGACCCTTGGTGACCAGAACGGACCCAAAGTGACCAGAACGGACCCTAAGTGACCAGAACTGACCCAAACTGACCCACAGTGACCCTTAGTGACCCGAACGGACCCAAAGTGACCCGAACTGACCCAAACTGACCCTTGGTGACCAGAACTGACCCCTCCCCCTGCGGTCGCTGTCCCCCCCCGCTCAGGGGCCGGCCCCACGGAGGGGGAGGGGCAGCCCATGGTCCGGGGGGGTCACTCTGGCATGGGGTCACTGCGGGGGGGCCACGGGGCCACCCCACAAATCCTGAGGCCATGCGGGGGTGGGAGAGGGGCTGACCCCAAATGGACCCAAATTACCCAAAATAACCTGAAATTACCCCAAAATGGACCCCAAAATAGACCCAAATTCCCCAAAATAACCCAAAATTACCCTAAAATGGACACACAATTACCCCAAATGGACCCAAATTACCCAAAATAACCTGAAATTACCCCAAAATGGACCCCAAATAACCCAAAATTACCCCAAAATGGACCCAAAATTACCCCAAATGGACCCAAATTACCCAAAACAACCCGAAATTACCCCAAAATGGACCCAAAATGGACCCAAAATATCCAAAAATGACCCCAAATGGAACCTAAATACCCAAAATGGACCCAAAATGACCCAAAACCCAAAAAAAAACCAAAAAAAATCCCAAAAAAAACCCTAAACTACCCAAGTTTGGGGTTCCTGCCCCAAAGTGACTCCGATCTCCCTCTCGACGTTGATGTAGAACTGGCGGATGCCCTTGAGCATCAGCTCCTCCTTCTTCACCAGGATCCGGATCAAAATTCCCAACAAACCCCCAAAAATCCCCCGAAGAACCTCAAAAAAACCTCCCAAAAACCTGAAAAAAAATCCCAAATAAATCCAGTAAAATCCCCCCAAAAAAAACCCTCAAAAATCCCCAAAAAACCCCCTCAAAAAAAATCCCAAAAAATTCCCAAAAACCCCCCAAACTGCCCACGTTTGGGGTTGCTGCCCCGAAGCCCCAAAGCGGCGGATTTTGCCCCAGTTCCGACCTCCCTCTCGACGTTGATGTAGAACTGGCGGATGCCCTCGAGCGTCAGCTCCTCCTTCTTCACCAGGATCCGGATCGGGTCCCGCATGAATTTCTTGGTCACCTCCAGCACGTCCAGCGGCATCGTGGCCGACAGCAGCACCACCTGCGGGGCAGCACCCCGAGAAGGGCGTCAGCGCCCCGGAGTGGGATGGGCACCCCCAAGAAATGGGGTCGGGAGCCCAAAAAATGGGATTGGGACCCTGAAAAATGGGACTGGGAGCCCGAAAAATGGGATTAGGACCTTGAAAAATGGGATTGGAGCCCAAACAATGGGATATGGAACCTGAAAATGGGGTCGGGACCCCAAGAAATGGGATTTGGACCCTGAAAAATGGGACTGGGAGCCCAAAAAATGGGATTGGGACCCTGAAAAATGGGACCAGGAGCCCGAAAAATGGGATTTGGAACCTGAAAATGGGGTCGGGACCCCAAGAAATGGGGTCAGGACCCCAAAAAAATGGGATTGGGACCCTGAAAAATGGGACTGGGACCCCAAAAAATGTGATTTGGAACCTGAAAATGGGGTCGGGATCCCAAAAAATGGGATCGGGACCCCCAAAAATGGGATTTGGAAACTGAAAATGGGGTCAGAACCCCCAAAAATGGGATTGGGACCCTAAAAAATGGGATTGGGACCACAAAAAATGGGTTTTGGAACCTGAAAATTGGATAGGGACCCCGAAAATTGGATTGGGACACAAAAAAATGGGATCAGGCCCTGAAAAATGGGATGGGGACCCCAAAAAATGGGATTCGGAACCTGAAAATGGGGTTAGGACCCCCAAAAATGGGGTCACCACCCCAAAAATGGGATTGAGACATAAAAAAATGGGATCGGGACCCTGAAAATGGGGTAGAGAGCCTAAAAATGGGATCAGGGCCCCAAAAAATGGGGTCAGGACCCTGAAAAATGGGGGCAGGACTTTAAAAAAACAAGAAAAGGAACCCCAAAATGGGAAAGAAACCCCAAAATTGTGCTCAGGCCCCCAAAAAGTGAGGTCAGGAACCCCAAAAAAACCCAAAATCAGCCCTGGGAACCCTAAAAATGGACCCAGGAACCCCCAAAATCCACCCCAGAACCACCAAAAACGGGGTTGGGACCCCAAAAAATCCCAAAACCTCCCCAGGAACCTCCCAAAAATGGGACCAGGACCGCAAAATTCCCCAAAAAATCAAAACCGGACCCCTAAAAACCAACCCAGGACTCCAATAATCCCCCCAAAATTCCAAATTCTCCCAAAATCCCCCTAAAAAAACCCCAAAAACCCAAAAATTCCCCCAAAATTTCCCAGGACTTTCCAAGCCTCCCCCAATCCCTCCCAAAAACCCAAAAATTTAGGCAAAAATCCTCCCACAACTGAGGGGAAAAAACCCAAAATCCTCCCCAAATCCCCAAACTTTTGGGAAAAATCCCCAAAAAATCACCTCAAATTCCCCAAAACCAAAAAAGAAATTGGGAAAAATCCCCAAAATTCTCCCAAAAATCCTCCCCAAAATCCCCCAAAATTTTGGGAAAATTCCCCAAAATTCTCCCAAAAATCCTCCCCAAAATCCCCCAAAATTTTGGGAAAATTCCCCAAAATTCTCCCAAAAATCCTCCCCAAAATCTTGGGAAAATTCCCCAAAATTCTCCCAAAAATCCTCCCCAAAATCCCCCAAAACTTTGGGAAAAATCCCCAAAATTCTCCCAAAAATCCTCCCCAAAATCCCCCAAAATGTTGGGAAAATTCCCCAAAATTCTCCCGAAACCCCCCTTACCCAGCGCGGGCGAAATCCTGGCGTTTCGGGGCCGTTATTTTGGGGGACTGTGTGATTTTCCCGGAATCTGGGAATGTTGGGGATTTTGGGGGGATTTTGGGGCGATTTGGGGTCCCCCCACCTGCGTGTTCCCGCTCAGCTTCTGGAAGATGTCGTAGATCTGGTCCTTGAAGCCGCGGCTCAGCATCTCGTCGGCCTCGTCCAGCACGAACATCTTGATGAACTTCGGGGCTAAAAAGGGGGAATTCGGGAAAACTCAAAAACCTGGGGGGGATCCCGGGGTTTTTCAGGGGCTTTGGGGTTTTTCGGGAGGAAAAGCGGGGGTTTTGGGAGGATTTTGGGGAAATTTTTGTGCATTTTGAGAAAACTTTGAGAATTTTGGGAAAACTTGGGAGATTTTGGGAGAATATTGGGGGATTTGGGAAAAATTGTGGGGGATTTTGGGGAAATTTTGGCGATTTTTGGAGAATCTGGGGAAAATCTTGGAGGATTTTGAAGAAATTCCAGCGACTCTGGGGGGATGTTTCAAAAGATTTGGGGTTTTGGCGGGGGTTTAGGGAGGAAAAATGGGTTTTTTTGGGGGGATTTTGGGAGAAATTTAGGGATTTGGGGAAAAATTCAGAGGATTTGGGGAGAATTTTGGGGAAATCTGGGGTGATTTTGGGGATCTAAGCCAGAATTTTGGGACGATTTGGGATTTTTGGGGTTTTAAAGCTGGATTTGTGGGGTTATTTTTGGGACTTCTGGGGTGATTCGGGGATTTTTGGGGTAAATTTTGGGATTTCTGGGGGTTTTTTTTAATTTTTGGGGTGATTTGGGGGTTTTTGGGGTGATTTTGGGGCGATTTTGGGGATTTTTGGGTGCCCCCCTCAGTCCAGGCGATGATCAGCCCCCGGGGGTTTTGGGGTCGGGGCCGCGCAGGACGCGGGGCCGGGACCACCCCCCGGGGTCAGGTGACACGCAGCTCATCACAGGGGGGCCCCAAAATCCCTAAAATCCCAAAATTCCCCAAAAATCCCAATCCCAAAAAACAGGGGAACCCCAAAAAATTGGGAAAAAATCCCAAAAATTTGAGATTTTAGGGCATTTCTAATCAGATTATAGCAATTTTTAACCTGTATTTAAACTGATTTTCCTATTTTTGGCCATTTTTAATCAGATTTTTGCCATTTTTAGCCATTTTTAACCCATTTTAAACTGGATTTTTCCCATTTTTGGCCATTTTCAATTGGATTTCTCTCATTTTGGGCCATTTTTAACCCATTTTCAATTGGATTTTTGCCATCTTTTCCCATTTCTCCCCATTTTTGGGTATTCTGCGTGGGCACTTTAGGGTTTTCGGGGTCGCTGATCCCGATTTTTGGGGTGAATTTCGGGGATTTCGGGGTCGCTCACACAGGTAGCGCCGGTTGAGCCGCCCCAGACCCCATTTTAAATCGGATTTTCCCCCCATTTTTAGCCCCTTTCTCACTGGATTTTGGCCATTTTTGGGTATTCTGGGTGGGCACTTTGGGTTTTCGGGGTCGCCGATCCCGATTTTGGGGTGAATTTCGGGGATTTCGGGGTCGCTCACACAGGTAGCGCCGGTTGAGCCGCCCCAGACCCCATTTTAAATCGGATTTTCCCCCATTTTTAGCCCGTTTCTCACTGGATTTTGGCCATTTTTGGGTATTCTGGGTGGGCACTTTGGGGTTTTCGGGGTCGCCGATCCCGATTTTGGGGTGAATTTCGGGGGATTTCGGGGTCGCTCACACAGGTAGCGCCAGTTGAGCGCCCCCAGCCCCCATTTTAAATCGGATTTTCCCCATTTTTAGCCCCTTTCTCACTGGATTTTGGCCATTTTTGGGTATTCTGCGTGGGCACTTTGGGGTTTTCGGGGTCGCCGATCCCGATTTTGGGGTGAATTTCGGGGATTTCGGGGTCGCTCACACAGGTAGCGCCGGTTGAGCATGTCGAAGACGCGCCCCGGGGTCCCCACCACGACGTGCGGCGCCTCCAGCTGCAGCTTCTGCACCTCGGCCGGACGTTGGTGCCGCCGATGCAGGCGTGGCACGAGGCCCCCATGTAGTCCCCGAGGGCCATCACCACCTTCTGGATCTGTGACGTCATCAATGACATCATCAGTGACGTCGTCAGCCAAAAAAACCCCGAAATCCCCGCTGAAATCCCATCGAAAACACCAAAATCCCAATAAAAACCCCAAAATCCCATTAAAATCCCAAAATCCCAATAAACAACCCCATTTTTGAGGCCCCCACGCAGTCCCCGAGAGCCATCAGCACCTTCTGGATCTGTGATGTCATCGGTGATGTCATCGGTGACATCATCAGCAAAAAAAAAGAACAGCCCAAAAAAACCCCCCAAACCCTAAACAACCCCACAAAAACCTCGAAAAAAACCCAAAAAAGCCCAAAATAGAGGCCCCAAAAAGCCCCAAAAAAACCCAAAAGAAGCCCCCAGAATCCCCCCCAAAAGATCCAAGCCCAAAAAACCCAAAAAATATCACCAAAAAACCCAAAAAAGCAACCAAAAAAACTCAAAAAGCTCCAAAAAACCCTCCCAAAAAGACCCCAAAAAAGCCCAAAAATCCACAAAAATCACAAAAAAAACACCAAAAAAAAAGCCAAAAAACCCCAAATACTCCACAAACAAAAAATCCCCCCAAAAAACCTCCAAAAAGCCCAAATTCCCCTCAAACCCCCCCCCCAAATCCCAGCAATAACCCCCTAAAAAATCCCAAAAAGCCCCCAAAAGAGCCCAAAAAACCCCAAAAATCCCCCCACAAACCCCTACAATTGCCCAAAAAATCCCCAAAAAACCCAAAATCACAAAAACACCCCAAAAACTCTCCCAAAAAAGCCCCAAAATCTATAGATTCTGCCCTTTCCCCTCCCGGGCGCGATGACGTCATCGCTGACGTCACGGTGACGTCACCGTGTTCCCCAGGCATGAACCAGTTTGGGCAATGGGCCGGACTGGGATGAACTGGGAGCTGCTCTGCCCCCCGCCGGATTTGGGATCGGGGCCAGCGGACCCCGCCCTGCCCAGGCGGCGGGGACTGGTTTGTACTGGTTTGTACTGGTTTGGACCGGTTTGGACCAGTTTGGGATGTTTTATACTGGTTTGGAGCAGTTTGTACTGGTTTGTACTGGTTTATACTGGTTTGAACCGGTTTGGAATGTTTTATACTGGTTTGGAGCAGTTTGTACTGGTTTGTACTGGTTTATACTGGTTTGGACCGGTTTGGAATGTTTTATACTGATTTATACTGGTTTGAAGCAGTTTATACTGGTTTGTACTGGTTTATACTGGTTTGGAGTTTTTTATACTGGTTTGGAGCAGTTTGTACTCGTTTGTACTGGTTTATACTGGTTTGGACTGGTTTGGGATGTTTTATACTAGTTTGGAGCAGTTTGTACTGGTTTGTACTGGTTTATACTGGTTTGGAATTATTTTATACTGGTTTGGAGCAGTTTGTACTGGTTTGTACTGGTTTGGACCAGTTTGGACGGGTTTGGGATGTTTTATACTGGTTTGGAGCAGTTTGTACTGGTTTGTACTGGTTTATACTGGTTTGGAATTTTTATACTGGTTTGGAGCAGTTTGTACTGGTTTGTACTGGTTTATACTGGTTTGGACCAGTTTGGACGGGTTTGGGATGTTTTATACTGGTTTGGAGCAGTTTGTACTGGTTTGTACTGGTTTATACTGGTTTGGACCTGTTTGGAATGTTTTATACTGATTTATACTGGTTTGGAGCAGTTTGTACTGGTTTGTACTGGTTTATACTGGGTTGGAACAGTTTGGGATGTTTTATACTAGTTTGGAGCAGTTTGTACTGGTTTGTACTGGTTTATACTGGTTTGGAATTTTTTATACTGGTTTGGAGCAGTTTGTACTGGCTTGTACTGGTTTATACTGGGTTGGAACAGTTTGGGATGTTTTATACTGGTTTGGAGCAGTTTGTACTGGTTTGTACTGGTTTATACTGGTTTGGACCTGTTTGGAATGTTTTATACTGATTTATACTGGTTTGGAGCAGTTTGTACTGGTTTGTACTGGTTTATACTGGGTTGGAACAGTTTGGGATGTTTTATACTAGTTTGGAGCAGTTTGTACTGGTTTGTACTGGTTTATACTGGTTTGGAATTTTTTATACTGGTTTGGAGCAGTTTGTACTGGCTTGTACTGGTTTATACTGGGTTGGAACAGTTTGGGATGTTTTATACTGGTTTGGAGCAGTTTGTACTGGCTTGTACTGGTTTATACTGGTTTGGAATTATTTTATACTGGTTTGGAGCAGTTTGTACTGGTTTATACTGGTTTGGAATGTTTTACACTGATTTATACTGGTTTGGAGCAGTTTGTACTGGTTTATACTGGTTTGGAATTTTTTATACTGGTTTGGAGCAGTTTGTACTGGTTTGTACTGGTTTGGAATGGCAGGAACCAATTTGGAGTGGGTTATACTGGTTTGGACTGGTTTATACTGGTCTAGACCACTTTGGAGTGGGTTATACTGGTTTGGACTGGTTATACTGGTCTAGACCACTTTGGAGTGGGTTATACTGGTTTGGACTGGTTTATACTGGTTTGGAGTCATTAAAGGCAAGTCTATACTGGTTTATACTGGTCTGGAATTGTTAAGACTAGCTTATACTGGTTTATACTGGTTTGAAGCCTTTAAGACCGAGTTATACTGGTTTGGACTGGTTTATACTGGTCTAGACCACTTTGAAGTAGGTTATACTGGTTTGGACTGGTTTGTACTGGTCTAGCCCAGTTTGGAGTGGGTTATACTGGCATGGACTGGTTTGGAGCCATTAAGACTGGGTTATACTGGGATATACTGGCCTTTACTGGTTTAGTCTAACCTCGACCAGCTCGGACTGGTTTGCACTGGTTTGGAGCCATAGTGAATGGGTTATACTGGTTTATACTGGTTTGTACTGGTCTGGAGCCACTGTGACCAGGTTATACTGGTTTGTACGGGTTTGAAATAATTAAGACTGGGCTATACTGGTCCATACTGGTCCCAAACTGGTCCCTGCACAGGTGCACCACCATCCCCAGCAGCCACTCACACCTGTCCCCCACCCCCCCCCGACTGGTTTGTACTGGTTTATACTGGTTTGTACTGGTCTGGAGCCACTGTGACCAGGTTATACTGGTTTGTACTGGTTTGAAATAATTAAGACTGAGCTATACTGGTCCATACTGGTCCAAACTGGTTTATACTGGTCCAAAACCGGTTTATACTGGTCCAAACTGGTCCCTGCACAGGTGCACCACCATCCCCAGCAGCCACTCACACCTGTCCCCCGCCCCCCCCCCCGACTGGTTTGTACTGGTTTGAGCTGGCCCAAACCCCTCCAAACCGGCCCGGCCCGGTCCTGTACTGGTTCATACTGGTTCATACTGGTACCTGCTGGGCCAGCTCGCGCGTGGGGGCCAGCACGAGCGCCTGCGTGGCCTTGAGCTCCAGCTCCACCTGCTGCAGGATGGAGATGGCGAAGGTGGCGGTTTTACCTGTGCCGGACTGCGCCTGCGCGATGACGTCATAACCTGGGGACAGGTGAACAAAGGCAGGTGTACACAGGTGTGTCACCTGTGCCAGACTGCGCCTGCGCGATGACGTCATAACCTGGGGACAGGTAAACACACACAGGTGTGTCACAGGTGTGTCACAGGTGTGTCACCTGTGCGCGACTGCGCCTGCGTGATGACGTCATAACCTGGGGACAGGTGAACACACACAGGTGTGTCACAGGTGTGTCACAGGTGTGGCACAGGTGTGTCACCTGTGCCGGACTGCGCCTGCGCGATGATGTCATAACCTGGGGACAGGTGAACACAGACAGGTGTGTCACAGGTGTGTCACAGGTGTGTCACCTGTGCCGGACTGCGCCTGCGCAATGACGTCATAACCTGGGGACAGGTAAACACACACAGGTGTGTCACAGGTGTGTCACCTGTGCCGGACTGCGCCTGCGCGATGACGTCATAACCTGGGGACAGGTGAACACACACAGGTGTGGGCACAGGTGTGTCACAGGTGTGTCACCTGTGCCGGACTGCGCCTGCGCGATGACGTCATAACCTGGGGACAGGTGAACACACACAGGTGTGTCACAGGTGTGCACAGGTGTGTCACATGTGCCAGACTGCGCCTGCGCGATGACGTCATAAACCTGGGGACAGGTAAACACACACAGGTGTGTCACAGGTGTGCACAGGTGTGTCACCTGTGCCGGACTGCGCCTGCGCGATGACGTCATAACCTGGGGACAGGTGAACACACACAGGTGTGTCACAGGTGTGTCACAGGTGTGTCACCTGTGCCAGACTGCGCCTGCGCGATGACGTCATAACCTGGGGACAGGTAAACACACACAGGTGTGTCACAGGTGTGCACAGGTGTGTCACCTGTGCCGGACTGCGCCTGCGCGATGACGTCATAACCTGGGGACAGGTGAACACACACAGGTGTGTCACAGGTGTGTCACCTGTGCCGGACTGCGCCTGCGCGATGACGTCATAACCTGGGGACAGGTGAACACACACAGGTGTGTCACAGGTGTGTACTGGGAGCACTGGGGCTGTACTGGCTTGTACTGGTTTATACTGGGACAAGTTCCATGTACCTGCCCAGGTGTTCCAGGTGAGTTTACCTTTGATGCAGGGCAGGATGGCTGGGCTGTACTGGTCTGTACTGGTCTGTACTGGTCCTGTACTGGTCTGTACTGGTCCGTACTGGTCACACCTGCCCAGGTGAGTTTACCTTTGATGCAGGGCAAGATGGCTGGTCTGTACTGGGCTGTACTGGTCTGTACTGGTCACACCTGCCCAGGTGCGTTTACCTTTGATGCAAGGCAGGATGGCTGGGCTGTACTGGTCTGTACTGGTCTGTACTGGTCCGTACTGGTCTGTACTGGTCTATACTGGTCTGTACTGGTCCGTACTGGTCACACCTGCCCAGGTGCGTTTACCTTTGATGCAGGGCAGGATGGCTGGGCTGTACTGGTCTGTACTGGTCTGTACTGGTCTGTACTGGTCTGTACTGGTCCGTACTGGTCACACCTGCCCAGGTGAGTTTACCTTTGATGCAGGGCAAGATGGCTGGTCTGTACTGGGCTGTACTGGTCTGTACTGGTCACACCTGCCCAGGTGCGTTTACCTTTGATGCAAGGCAGGATGGCTGGGCTGTACTGGTCTGTACTGGTCTGTACTGTGCTGTACTGGTCTGTACTGTGCTGTACTGGTCTGTACTGGTCTGTACTGGTCCGTACTGGTCCGTACTGGTCTGTACTGGTCTGTACTGGTCTGTACTGGTCCGTACTGGTCACACCTGCCCAGGTGCGTTTACCTTTGATGCAGGGCAGGATGGCTGGGCTGTACTGGTCTGTACTGTGCTGTACTGCTCTGTACTGGTCCGTACTGGTCTGTACTGGTCCGTACTGGTCCGTACTGGTCCGTACTGGTCTATACTGGTCTGTACTGGTCCGAACTGGTCACACCTGCCCAGGTGCGTTTACCTTTGATGCAGGGCAGGATGGCTGGTCTGTACTGGTCTGTACTGCGCTGTACTGTGCTGTACTGGTCTGTACTGGGCTGTACTGTGCTGTACTGCTCTGTACTGGTCCGTACTGGTCTGTACTGGTCTGTACTGCTCTGTACTGGTCCGTACTGGTCTGTACTGGTCTGTACTGGTCCGTACTGGTCCGTACTGGTCTATACTGGTCCATACTGGTCCGTACTGGTCACACCTGCCCAGGTGCGTTTACCTTTGATGCAGGGCAGGATGGCTCTCTGCTGGATGGCCGAGGGTTTCTCGAAGCCGTAGGCGTAGATCCCGCGCAGCAGCGCCTCCGACAGGTTCATCTCGTCGAAGCTGTCCACCACCTCGTGCCAGTTGCTCTGCACCAGTACAGACCAGTACGGACCAGTAAGGAGCGGCACGGAGCCCCATGGCCCACGCGACTGGTACGAACCGGTTTAAACTGGTGGAAACCGGCCCAGCCCTGCCCCAGTGAGGAGGAGGAGGGCTCGGCCCAGTCTGACCAGTATGGCTCTGACCCCTCCTGTCCATCCCAGTTTGATTTTACCTCTCCCAGTCCATCCCAGTATGGCTCTGACCCCTCCAGTCCATCCCAGTTTGATTTTACCTCTCCCAGTCCATCCCAGTATGGCTCTGACCCCTCCCAAGTTTCACTTTACCCCTTCCCAGTTCATCCCAGTCCCTTCCTGTTTAACTTTAACCCCTCCCAGTCCATCCCAGTTTGACTTTAACCCTTCCCAGTCTGACTTTAACCCTTCCCAGTCCACCCCAGTTTAACTTTAACCCTTCCCAGTCTGACTTTAACCCTTCCCAGTCCTTCCCAGTTTAACTTTAACCCTACCCAGTTTAACTTCAATCCTTCCCAGTCCATCCCAGTTTGACTTTAACCCCTCCCAGTCCATCCCAGTTTGACTTTAACCCTTCCCAGTCCATCCCAGTTTGACTTTAACCCCTCCCAGTCCTTCCCGGTTCCTGACCTCGATGACCCCGTCCGGCTCCATCCCCTCGGGGCCGCTCTCGCGAGATCTGCCGGGGGGGGGTGGTGGTGTGGGTTAAACCGCGTCGCCATGACGTCACCGCCCCATATCGTGACGTCACCGCCGCGCTATCGCGACAGCCTCACGTCTTTTTTTTTTTTTTTTGCCCACCCACGTGATCGGAAGCGGCTCCAGCCCCTCCCCCTCCCCCCTCCGACCACGCGGCGCCACCGGAAATCGCGCCGTCAGGCGAAGCCCCGCCCACTTCCTGTCCCCCCCTCACGAACCGGCCAATCCACACGCCGCGCCGCGCGTGACGTCACCGCGCCCGCCGTGAGGGGGGGGGGGTGGAACAATGGAGGCGCGCGCGCGGCGCTGACCACGTGGGGCGGGGGAGGGGGGAATTTAAAAAAAAACCGGGGCAAAAACCGCAAAATAAACGGGAAAAAAACCGGACGGAAACCCCGCGGGGCGGCGGGGCCGGGCCGGGAACGCCGAAAAAGCGCCGGGCTCCCCTCAGAGAATCGCGGCGGTGAGGAGAAAGCGCCGCCATTTCCCCCCCCCCCCCCACCAAAACCCTCCCCTCACGCGGGGGCGCGCTCCCCTTCCCCTCCCGCGGCCGCGCCGCTCCCGTAGCGCCCGGTACCGCCCGGTATCGCCCCGTATCGCACCGGCTGTCGTGACTCGCCGACATCTCCGCGCTCCGCTCGCGCCCCCCCCGCCCGGCGCCGCCTTAAGAAGCGCCCGGGCCGCGCCTCCCCCCGCGCCGCCATTGGTCCACTCCGCCCCCGCAGCCACGCCCCCGCCGCTCGCCCATTGGCTGGGAGCCGCGCGGGGATGGGCGGGGCGAATCGGGGCCACGCCCTCCCCGCGTTGGGACAATGAGGAGGGGGCGTGGCCGAAGCGCGGGGGGGCGTGGCCGGAACGAACCAAGTGGGGGGGGGAGGGGGGGTTCGGGCGCCGCTCCCCCAAAATGGGAGAGCCCAAAATTCAGAAGGGGGGGAAGGGGGAGGGAGGCCCCCCCAAAAAAGGGGGGAGGGGCTCTTAAAGGGGCCGCGCACCGGAATTGAGCGGGAGGGGGGAGGGGAGGGAAGGATGGCGCCCCTCCCCCTCCCACCGCGGTGGGTTCGACCCCCTCAGAACGGCCCCGAATTGCCCGGAAATGCCTCAAAAATGTCCCAAAATCCCCGCAAAAATGTCCCAAAATTCCCCCAGAATCCCCCCCAAAAATGTCCCAAAAATGTCCCAAAATTCCCCCAGAATCCCCCCAAAAAATGTCCCAAAAATGTCCCAAAATTCCCCCAGAATCCCCCCAAAAAATGTCCCAAAAATGTCCCAAAATCCCCCCAAAAATGTCCCAAAATTCCCCCAGAATCCCCCCAAAAAATGTCCCCAAATCCCCCCAAAAAATGTCCCAAAAATGTCCCAAAATTTCCCCAGAATCCCCCAAAAAAATGTCCCGAAATCCCCCCAAAAAATGTCCCAAAAATGTCCCAAAATTCCCCCAGAATCCCCCAAAAAAATGTCCCGAAATCCCCCCAAAAAATGTCCCAAAAATGTCCCAAAATTCCCCCAGAATCCCCCAAAAAAATGTCCCAAAAATGTCCCAAAATTCCCCCAGAATCCCCCAAAAATGTCCCCAAATCCCCCCAAAAATGTCCCAAAATTCCCCCAGAATCCCCCCCAAAAATGTCCCCAAATCCCCCCAAAATGGCTCAAAAACCCCAATAAACCCCATGAATGTCCCCAAAAATGACCCGAAATGGCCCCAAAAATGACCCCAAATCCCCCCAAATTGGCCCGAAAAATGACAAATATCCCAAAAAGCCCTAAAATGTCCCCACTCGACCCCAAATCCCCCCAAAACGACCATGAAAAACCCAAAAATCCCCAAAAATGTCCCCATATCTCCCCAAACCCCCCCGAATGCCCCCAAAATCCCCTAAATTGTCCCCAAATCCCCCCAAAAATGCCCCCAAAACCAAAAAAAACCCCCAAAAAGTCCCAGAATTTGCCCCAAAAATGTCCCAAATCCCCCCAAAATGGCCCCAAAAATTTCCAAAATGCCCCCGGCCCCTCCCCCCAGCCCAAATTTGGGATTTTTTGGGTTTTTCTCGTCGGTTTTTGCTCCTTTTTATTCCCAAAGTTTTTCTGCGCCGGCTTCGAAACGGAAAATTCGGGGAAATCTGGGGAAAATTTGTGGAAAATTGGGAGAATTTGGGGGAATTCTTGGGAATTTTTGGGAAAATTTTTGGGAGATTTTGGGTGAATCTTGAGAGTTTTGGGGAATTTGGGAGAATTCTGGGGTTTTTTTTGGGTTCTTTTCCATTTTTCAGGATTGCTTTTGAATTTTTGGGCATTTTTAGCATTTCTGGGAATTTTTTTTTACTTTTCTGGGTTTCTTGGGGGGTTTTTTGGGGATTTTTTTTTTTTTTTTGGCTTTTTTGCTGCACATTCAGGACCTCCAACAATTCCCAGATTTTTGGTGCTTCCCCTTTCGGTCCTAAAACCCCAAAAATCCCCCAAATCCCCCCGTTTACCTCCCAAAAAATCCAGTTTTGGGGGTGTATTTTCAAGCAGTTTTTGGAATCTTTTGGGTTTTTTGGGGGGAAATTTTAGGATTTTCTGGGTTTTTCGGGATCGAAAAAATTCCCAGATTTTGTGGCCCCCCCGAACCCCGCCCATCCCCCCCCAAAATTCCCATCTTTTCCACATTCCGCCCACTCCAAGGCCGATTTCCATAGGGTTTTCTGCTTTTTTTAGGATTTTTTTTTATTTTTTGGGGTTTTTGGGTTTTTCAAGATCCAAAAAAATTCCCAACATTTGGGGCCCCCCAAAGCCCACCCATCCCCCCTAAATATTCCCATTTTTTTCCACATTTCATCCACTCCAAGGCCAATTTTCATGGGTTTTTTTTGCTTTTTTGGATTTTTTTTTGATTTTTTTTTGGATTTTATTGGGATTTTCAGTTTCTTCGGGATCCAAAAAGTTCCCAAAATTTTGGGCCCCCCCAAACCCCGCCTATCCCCCCCCCCCAAAATTCCCATTTTTTCCACATTTCACACACTCCGAGGCCAATTTTCATTGGGCTTTTTGGGTTTTTTTGGATTTTTTTCAGATTTTTTTGGGGATTTTTGGGTTTTTCGGGATCCAAAAAATTCCCAAATTCTGGGGTCCCCCAAACCCCGCCCATCCCCCCAAACCCCGCCCACCCCCCCCCCCCCATAATCACATTTTTTCCCGCATTTTGGCCATTCCGAGCCCGATTTCCAAGGGGTTTTTTGCGCTTTTCCGGGTTTTTTTGGGAATTAGGGGATTTGGGGGTTCTGGGGGGGTTCCCCGGATTCCGGGGGGTCAGAGGGCGAGCTGGCAGTGGCAGAGCTCCTTGTACATCAGGCGGCGCAGGTGCGGCATGTCCTGCTGCGTGAAGCTGAACGGGCGCCCCAGCGCCAGGAACTTGCAGTACTGGGGACCCAAAATCCCCCCAAAAAAAACCCAAAATCAGGTAAAACTCCAAGGGGAAATCCGCCCCAGAATCCCAGAAGCAACCCCAAAATTACACCAAAAAATCCGCCCCAAACCCACCCAAAATTCATCCCAAATCCGCCCCAAAATCCCAGAATTGGCCCCAAAAATCCACCCTAAATTTGCCCAAAAATAACCAAAATTCACCCCAAATTAGCCCAAAAATCCCAGAATTAACTCCAAAATTACTCTCAAAAATCCCTCAAAATTCCCCCAAATTCACCCCAACACCACCCACAATTCCCAAAAATCCCAAATTTCCCCCAAATTCTCCCGTCCCAAACCCCGCCCACCTGCAACACGAAGGCGCCGCAGTCGCTGTCGTTGTTCTGCCGGGCGACGTTCTGGGGCAAAAAAACCAAAATTACCAATTTCGGGATTCTTTGGGGATTTTTTAGGGTTTTGAGGATTTTTGGGATTTTCGGGGATTTTTTTTTTGTTTCTGAGGAATTCTAAGGACTCTTGGGGGATTTTCAGGGGTTTTTGAGGGACTTTTAGGGGTTTTTGAGACTTTTTTGCGATCATTAGGGATTTTTGAGACTTTTTTGGGATTTTTTGGGGGATTTTTCGGTATTTTGGGGATTTTTTCTGGTTTTTTTTCTCCAGGGATATTTCTAGGATTTTTTTGGAGCCACAAAAGGGAATTTTGGGTCATATTGGGTGGGATTTATGGGGATTTTTATTTTTAAAGATTTTTGAGGTCTTTTTGGGATTTTTTTGGGGTGTTTTTTGTCAGACATTTTGGACCACCCCAGATGGGATTTTTTTGTTTTTGTAAATGTTTTTTGAGGATATTTTTAGGATTTATTGGGGGATTTTTTGGGGGATTTTTTTTTGGCATTTTGGGCCACCCCGGCTGAGATTTTTGGGGGACTGTTTGGAATTTTTAAAGATTTTTGGAAGGGTTTTTTTTGGGATTTTTTTGGACATGTGGGGCCACCCCGGGTGGGATTTCTGGGGGATTTTTGGGGTGGTTTCTGGCGGTTTTGGGTCCCCCCTGACCATTTTGAAGGCGCCCCTCCAGCCCTCGCGGAAGTCCGGCCGCTCCTTCTTGTCAGCCTCGGCCTGCAGGTAGCGGCAGATGTGCTGGGGGCGGGGCCAAAACGGGGCGTGATCAGCCAGGGGAGGGGCCAAACGTGGTGACCACACCCACCCATCACTTAACCTTCAAGCCCCGCCCACAAAACTCAAGCCCCGCCCTCTAAATGAGAAGCCACACCGTCTAAATGCGAAGCCACGCCCCCGAAACACGCCTGGTCACGCCCACCCACCACACCCCTTTAAGCCCCACCCACCCAATTTCAAGGCAATAAAAGGGGATTTGGGTGCTCTGGGTTTGGCCCCACCCTTCTGCTTTAACCACGCCCTCATGCATTCTTGGCCACGCCCAGTTTTGGGAGGGCACGCCCCCAATTTGGGGCCACGCCTTTCTGTGTTTAGCACCTCCCACCCTAAAACTAAAAGAGTTTTTTGACAGGAATTTTTTATTTGCATAATATTTTAATTTTAAGGCAAACACAAGCCCCACCTCCTCTAATTTACAAACCTGGCCACACCCCCTCTTTGAATGACCACGCCTACATTTTGGGGCCAAATCTCTCCCCTTTAACTCTTCCCACTCCACAATTAATCAAACTTCAGCCAAAACCAACCAATGAAAGGGAACAAAATCCAACCCCGCCCCTTCCAATTTTAACCCCATGACCACGCCCCCTTTATAGGAGGCCCTCCCCCTTTCCGGGCCCCGCCCACCTTGGGGCAGCGGCGGTTGAGCGTGCGCTGCGAGTCGAAGTAGGTGATGGTGCGGCGCACCACGTCCACGGCCACCAGCGACCAGTGCACCTCCAGGTGGATGGGGATCAGCAGCAGCTCCTTGCCGAAAATGTCCACCTGCCCGGGGGCGGGGCCAGCCGTGGGACACGCCCCCCCAGCGGGCAAGGACACGCCCAACTCCCCGGGGGCGGGACGGGGGAGGGGTTTTTGGGGATATGCCCTGTTTGGGGGTGGGGCTCGCAGCTGGTGCTGAGCGCACCTGGCCACGCCCACATGTTCCGGGACACATCTGGCCACGCCCACACCTGGCCTAAAGCAGAGCTGGCCACACCCACCAGTTCCCGAACGCACCTGGCCACGCCCACCTCTAACACTGAGCATACCTGGCCACACCCCATTAGGCTCCACCCCCACATTCTTAGTCTAGCCTGGCGCCCAAAGCCACGCCCACACCTGGCCACGCCCACGTGTGGATGTGAGTGTATCTTGTTACCTCCACAACTGGCCCTAAGCAGACCTGGCCACGCCCATATGTTCCTGAACACATCTGGCCACGCCCATACCTGATCCTGCCCCTTCAGGTCCCACCCCTTTAAGCACCGCCCCTCACATTCTTGGTCCTTTGCTGCCCCCAGAGCCACGCCCACCCTGGCCTAACCCACCTTGGCCCCGCCCCTCATGTTCTTGGTCCAGTGCTGCCCCCGAGCCACGCCCACCTTGC
Organism: Anomalospiza imberbis; assembly: GCF_031753505.1. Lineage (NCBI taxonomy): Eukaryota > Metazoa > Chordata > Aves > Passeriformes > Viduidae > Anomalospiza > Anomalospiza imberbis. The sequence continues at coordinate 32,484 of NW_027099438.1, forward strand.
CCCGCCCACCCGGTCAGGCCCCGCCCCTCACGTTCTTGGTCCAGCGCTGCACGCCCTCGTAGCCTCGGGTGCGGAGTTTGTCGTAGAAAAAGGAGTTGAAGAAGTGCACCTGGGGAGGGGGCGGGGCTCACCTGGGACACGCCCAGCACACCTGGGGCTCACCTGGGCGCCATTCCCAGCCTGGCCCCGCCCCTGCCCAGCCAAGCCCCGCCCCCGGCTCCGCCCCCACGCTCACCTTGTCGGGCACGGCGTCCATGACCAGGTCCCCGTACATGTTCATCACCTGCAAGGGCTCACCTGAGCGCCCCGACAGCACCCAACAACACCGAAAAACACACCAAAACACCCCAAAAAACGGAAAAAAACGCCCCAAAACCACCCCAAAATCCCAAAAAATACCCCCAAACTACCCCAAACCACCCAAAACAACCCAAAATCCCCCAAAACCTTCCCTAAACCCACCAAAACCTGCCTAAACCCACTCCAATAACCCCCAAAAAACCCTGTAAAACTCCCAAAAAACTCCCAAAAAGTCTGAAAAAAATCGCCAAAATCCCCAAATTTCCCAAAGTGCCTGGAATTCTCCCCAAACCTGGTCGTTGAGCCAGTTGGGGCCGTAGAGCGTCTGCAGGTCGTCCATGGTGAGCACGTGGCGTTTGTAGCTGACGCGGAAGCCGCGGAGCAGTGCCGAGCCCGGCAGGCGCTGGTAGGACTGGAGGAGCTGCTGCACCGAGCCCCGCCTGCCCCCAGCCACAAAAAACCCAAAATCAGCCCTGGGATTGCCCAGAATTGGCAAAAAAAAACCCAAAAAAATCCCCCCCGAAATTAAAAAAAAACCAAAACAAAAAAAATCCTAAAAATAACACCAAAGAAATCCCAAAAAAACACAAAAAACCCCAAAATGAATCCCAAAATAAAACCTGGAATTCCCAAAAAATCCTGAACAAAAATCCCGAAAAAATCCCCCAAAAAGCTCCCCCACAAGAATCCCAAAAAGTAAAAAACCCCCAAAAATCCCAGGAAACACCTAAAAAAATGCACCAAAAAACCAAAAAAATCATAAAGAAATCAAAAGAGAAAAACCTCAAAAAAAACCCCACAATATTGCAAATAAAACCCAAAATTCCCCACCACAAAAAAATTTAAAAAAATTCTTAAAAAAATCCCCCAAAATCCCAGGAAAACCCCCAAAAAATCCCCAAAAAAATCACATAAAAAAAGAAAAAAAAAATCCCCAAAAAATCCCCCCCAATAATCACTCAAATCTTCTCCAGGATCCCCCAAAATTCCATAAAAATCCCCAAAATTCCACAAAGAGTCCCCAGAATCCCTGAAATCCCTTGAATTCCGCACCTCTGGGGGGTGCTGAACTCCTGCTGGAAAATGTCCTCGAGCTTCTCCACGACCTCGTCGGCGCTGACGGGGATGAGGCTCCCGTAGGCCTGCAGGAACTCGTCCAGGATGCCTGGCGACCCGAATTCCCAAATTTCCACCCACAATTCCCAAAGTTCCCGCTGCAATCCCAAAAAATCCCAAAATTGCACCCAATATCCGAAAAAGTCCCAAGCATTCCACTCAAAATCCACCCAAAATTGCAAAATTCCAACTGAAATCCCAAAAAATCCCCAAATTCCACCCAAACCCCCCGAATTTCCCTTTCTGATGACATCATCGGTCCAAGCCCCCTTACCTATGACGTCATCGCCCCAGATTCCATCCCCTGATGACATCATCATCTCGGCTGTGCCTCCCTCTCTGATGACGTCACCATCCCAATTCCGATTCCTGATGACGTCATCACCCCTATCCCCGCGCCTTGATGACGTCACCCCAAAACCTACAGCCCCTATGATGTCACCGCCCCGTGCGATGATGTCACCGATGATGTCACTCACTCTGCACGCAGGTCACGTGCTCCTCCCGCAGGGGCGGGCTGGACTGCCCGGGGGGCGGGGCCCGTGGCGGGGGCGTGGCCGAAGTGGCGTGGCCGGATCCAGGTGAGGGGCGTGGCTCGAGTTCAGCCCCGCCCCCTCCGGTGACGTTGCTGATCAGGATGGGGCCCGGGCAGGCGGGGGGAGGGGCGTGCGGGGGGGAGGGGCAGCCCGGGAGAGGCCCCGCCCCCACCCCGCCCCCCCCCAGCCCGTTCAGGAGGGGACCTGCAAATGGTGGGGGAGGGGGAGTGGTGAGGGACCCCAGAACACCAGGCCCCGCCCCCAAATAGGGTCAGCCCCGCCCCCAACTTTGGTTCCCCCCATCCCCTCCCAGAGCTACCCCCGCCCCTCCCCCCCAAAAAATTTTGGCTTCACCCTCCCACATTTAGGTCCCTCCCCCTGCCATTAGGCCCCTCCTCCCCACACTTAGGCCCCTCCCCTAAATTTTAGGCCACTCCCCATTAGACTCCTCCCCTATTTAAGCCCCTCCCCCACTATTTATCCTCCTCCACCTCAAATTTTGGGCCTGCCCCAAATTTTAGCCCCCCCCCAATGATTTAGGCCCCGCCCCCAGTTTAGGCCTCTCCTGCCACATTTAAGCCCCTCCCTTCCCCATGAAAGCCCCTCCTCCACATTTTGGCTCCTCCCCCCACAATTTAGCCACTCCCCCTCACAATAAGGCCCCTCCACAAATTTAGGCCCCACCCTCCAGATTTAGGCCCCTCCCCCACGTATTAGGTCATGCCCCTCAACCATAGGCCCCCCCGCCCTTCCCCCACCTCCCTCCTCACCTTCATCCCCGCCCTCCCCCAGCCCCGCCCTCTCATGAAGGAGGGGCGGTGCCAGCGGGTGGGGGAGGGGCAGCAGGTCCGTCAGGGGGGGCGTGGTGAAGGAAGCCCCTCCCACCACCGGCCCGTCCTCCTCCTCTTTTGTCACTTCCTGGCCGCCCTCGGGGCGGGGCCGGCGTCGGCCGGGGAGGGGCGTGGCCTTGCGGGTGCCCCTCCCCCCCGCGGCGCGGGGGCGGGCGCCCCTCCCCCCCCAGAGCCCCGGGCGGGCCAGGAGGAGGCGCAGGAGCCGCAGCGCCCGCAGCCGCCGCCGGGGGGCGCCCCTGCGCCGCCAGCACCGCGGGGGGAGCGTCCGCGGCCCCGCCCAGCCCCGCCCCCCGCCGCCGGCCCCGCCCCCCGCGCTGCGCTCCGGCCCCGCCCCCCCCAGCAGCGCGAGGAACGGGGGAGGGGACGGGGAGGGGCCGGGAGGGGAGGAGGGGCTGGCGGGAGCTCCTCCCCCCGCGTGTGGGCGGGGCGGAGCCTCCTTCATGGCCTGGGGGGGGAGGGGAGGGGAGGAGGTCAGAGGGGGGAGGGGGAAGAGCCCGAAATTCCACCCAGCATCTCCAAAATCACCCCAAAAATCCCCAACGTTCCTCCAAAATCCCACCCAAATCCCCAAAAGTCACAAAATTCCCCCAAAAAATCCCTAAAATTCCACCCAAAATCGCCAAACTTACGCCAAAATGCCCAAATATTCATCAAAATCCCCAAAGGGCCTCCAAAATCCCACCCAAATCCCCAAAAGTTCCAAAATTCTCCCAAAATTTCCCCCAATATCCCAATGTTCCCCCAAAATTCCACCTAAATACCCAAAGTTCCCCCAAAATTCCACATAACTCCCCAAAAACCGCAGAATTTCCCCCAAAATTCCCCAAATTTTCCCGAAATCCCCCAAAGTAGAATTGTTTCATTCAAAATCCCCCGAATTACCCCCACAATTCTCCATAAAACCCATAAATTTCCAAATATTCCACCAAAGTTCCCAATTTTCCCCCAAAATTCCCAATATAACCCAAAAAAATTCCCCGAATTCCCCTACAATTCCCAATTTTCCCCCAATCTTCCCAACCAAACCCCAAAAATCCCCAAAATGTTCCCGAAAATTCCACGTACACCCCCCAAACTCCCGTTCATTCCCAAAAATGAACGATTTTCTCACAAATTCACCCAAAACCTCCCCAAACCAGCCCCTCCCGCCCTCCCCGCGCCCCCCGTTCTCCGCGGCCCTCCCCCACCCCCGGCTGCTCCCGTACCCCTCCCCTGGGCGGGATTTTGGGGATTTTTGGGGGATTTTGGGATTTTTTGGGATCCGCGCTCACCCCGGGCCGGCCTCTCTCCCCGTCGGCGCCGGGCAATGACGTCTTCGGAAAGCACGGAGAGGCGGGGACTAGCTCGACCAATCGCCGTCTCCTACTGAGGACACGCCCCTGCATAGACCACGCCCATCGTTAGCCCCCCCCTATTTTTCGCTTGAACGCGGTACGCCTGCGCCGTCGCCATGGAGACGGCAGGGCCGCGGTGCACCATGGGATAGACCCGCCAATAAACGCCGAATATTCCCGGATTATTTTCCGATTCCCCGCGCGGAAAATCCCCGGAATTCCTCCCGAACTGACGCACCCAAGGCGCAGGGATTTTTCCGCGTTCCCCGCCGGAGAAATCCCGGGATTAATCCTCCGGCTACCGCGCCGGGAACGCCGCGATGCAGCCGCTTTACAGGCGCGGAGGATCATGGGATTTATCCCCCCAATGGCGCGGAGGATCAAGGGATATATTCCCCCTAAACGCGCAAAGGCTCATGGGATTTGTCCGCCATTTTGTTTACCGCAAAGGTTCATGGGATTTATCCCCCCAATGGCGCGGAGGATCATGGGATATATTCCCCCTAAACGCGCAAAGGCTCTTGGGATTTGTCCGCCATTGTTTACCGCAAAGCTTCATGGGATTTATCCCCCCACTGGGGCGGAGGATCATGGGATATATTCCCCCCTTAACTCGCAAAGGCTCATGGGATTTGTCCGCCATTGCTTACCGCAATGGTTCATGGGATTTATCCCCCCACTGGGGCGGAGGATCATGGGATATATTCCCCCTGAACGCGCAAAGGCTCATGGGATTTGTCCGCCATTGTTTACCGCAATGGTTCATGGGATTTATCCCCCCACTGGGGCGGAGGATCATGGGATATATTCCCCCTAAACGCGCAGAGGCTCATGGGATTTGTCCGCCATTGTTTACCGCAAAGCTTCATGGGATTTATCCCCCCCAATGGCGCCGAGGATCATGGGATATATTCCCCCTAAACGCGCAAAGGCTCATGGGATTTGTCCGCCATTGTTTACCGCAAAGCTTCATGGGATTTATCCCCCCACTGGGGCGGAGGATCATGGGATATATTCCCCCTAAACGCGCAAAGGCTCATGGGATTTGTCCGCCATTTTGTTTACCGCAAAGCTTCATGGGATTTATCCCCCCACTGGGGCGGAGGATCATGGGATATATTCCCCCCTGAACGCGCAGAGGCTCATGGGATTTGTCCGCCATTGTTTACCGCAAAGCTTCATGGGATTTATCCCCCCCAATGGCGCGGAGGATCATGGGATATATTCCCCCTAAACGCGCAAAGGCTCATGGGATTTGTCCGCCATTGTTTACCGCAAAGCTTCATGGGATTTATCCCCCCACTGGGGCGGAGGATCATGGGATATATTCCCCCTAAACGCGCAAAGGCTCATGGGATTTGTCCGCCATTTTGTTTACCGCAAAGATTCATGGGATTTATCCCCCCAATGGCGCCGAGGATCATGGGATATATTCCCCCTAAACGCGCAAAGGCTCATGGGATTTGTCCGCCATTTTGTTTACCGCAAAGCTTCATGGGATTTATCCCCCCCAATGGCGCGGAGGATCATGGGATATATTCCCCCTAAACGCGCAAAGGCTCATGGGATTTGTCCGCCATTGTTTACCGCAAAGCTTCATGGGATTTATCCCCCCACTGGGGCGGAGGATCATGGGATATATTCCCCCTAAACGCGCAAAGGCTCATGGGATTTGTCCGCCATTTTGTTTACCGCAATGCTTCATGGGATTTATCCCCCCACTGGGGCGGAGGATCATGGGATATATTCCCCCTAAACGCGCAAAGGCTCATGGGATTTGTCCGCCATTTTGTTTACCGCAAAGCTTCATGGGATTTATCCCCCCACTGGGGCGGAGGATCATGGGATATATTCCCCCTAAACGCGCAGAGGCTCATGGGATTTCTCCGCCATTGTTTACCGCAAAGTTTCATGGGATTTATCCCCCCACTGGGGCGGAGGATCATGGGATATATTCCCCCAAATGCGCGGAGGCTCATGGGATTTATCCGCCATTTTTTTTTATATTTTTGGGTATTTTTGGGATATTTTCAGGATAATTTGGGATTTTTTGGGGGATATTAAAGGATATTTTCAGGATATTTCCGAGATATTCAGGGTGTTTTTTTGGGATTGTTTTGGGTTGATTTTGAGGTTTTTTGGGGTGATTTCGGCGGGTTTTTTTATATATTTTCGGAATATTTTTGATTTTTTTGGTTATTTTTTGGGTTATTTTTGGGATATTTTCAGGATATTTTTGGGATGATTTCCGGGTTTCTTTGGGGTGATTTTGGGAGATTTTGGGCTTTTTGGGGCAATTTCTGGGATATATCTGGGATATTTTGGGATTTTTTTGGGTATTTTTTGGGTTACTTTTGGGGTATTTTCAGGATACTTTTGGGGTGATTTTGGGGATTTTTTGGGGTGATTTTGGCGGGTTATTTTGGGTAATTTTGGGGTGATTTCGGGGCGCTCACGGGAAGGGGGTGTCAGGGGGCCGGTGCAGCGCCGCGTCCAGCCCCGTGCCCAGCGCGCAGCCCCCGGTCAGCACCAGCAGCGCCCACAGGCAGAGCCGGTCCAGGGCCATGGCCAGTGCCCGCCACTCGTCCTGTGCCTGCGGGAACGGTCACGGAACACGGGGAATTGGGGAAAAAACGAGGGAAAAATACGGGGGAAATGGAAATAAATGGGGGAAAATGGAAAAAAAATGGGGAAAAACAGGTGTCCCCAGGTGTGCCCAGGTGTGTCCCTGGTGTGTCCCAGCTGTGCCCAGGTGTGTTTTGGGTGTGCCCAGGTGTTCCCAGGTGTCCCCAGCTGTGTCCCACCTGTGCCCAGGTGTGTTTCAGGTGCCCCCAGGTGTGTCCCAGCTGTGCCCAGGTGTGTTTTGGGTGTGCCCAGATGTCCCTAGCTGTGTCCCACCTGTGCCCAGGTGTGTTTCAGGTGCCCCCAGGTGTGTCCCAGCTGTGCCCAGGTGTGTTTTGGGTGTGCCCAGGTGTCCCCAGCTGTGTCCCACCTGTGCCCAGGTGTGTTTCAGGTGCCCCCAGGTGTGTCCCAGCTGTGCCCAGGTGTGTTTCAGGTGCCCCCAGGTGTGTCCCAGCTGTGCCCAGGTGTGTTTTGGGTGTGCCCAGGTGTCCCCAGCTGTGTCCCACCTGTGCCCAGGTGTGTTTCAGGTGCCCCCAGGTGTGTCCCAGCTGTGCCCAGGTGTGTTTCGGGTGTGCCCAGGTGTCCCCAGCTGTGTCCCACCTGTGCCCAGGTGTGTTTCAGGTGCCCCCAGGTGTGTCCCAGCTGTGCCCAGGTGTGTTTCAGGTGCCCCCAGGTGTGTCCCAGCTGTGCCCAGGTGTGTTTCGGGTGTGCCCTCACCTGCTGCCTCCCCTGACGCTCGCGCAGGCTCCGGGCGATGGCGGCGGCGGCAAGCGCGGCCTCGCGCAGCTCCGGGGGCGGCGGAGCCGCGCCGGTGGGGGGCGAGGCCAGCGCCGGGGGGGCGGGGCCGGAGAGGGAGGGGCGGCGCAGGAAATACGCGTCCGAGGTGCGGGGGGGCGGGGCGGAGGCGGGGGCGGGGGTGGAGGGGGAGGGGCGCAGGCCCAGCAAGGGAGGGAGGCGCTGCAGGAACACCTGGGGGGGGAGGGAACAGGTGAGAACCCCAGAATTCCCACCTGGGAACCCCAAATATTCACCAGGGAACCCCAAAATTCATCCCAGGGCCCCCACAAATCACCTGGGACCCATCTGGGGGCGTGCCCAGGTGTGCCCAGGTGTGGTTTGGTGCCCATTATTTGATGTTTTGGGGATTTTTGGGGGATTTTTTGGGGGTTTTTCCTGGGATTTTTGCATTTTTCCCTCCCCAGGTGCTCTCCTCACCTGTCGGGCCCACCCGGGCAGGTGGTGGGTGCCAGGTGAGCGGTGGTGCACGTTGAGCACGCCCACGCTCAGCGCCACCACCAGCGCCAGCAGCACCAAGGTGCCCGTCAGGTATCGGCCGATGAGCGGCACCTGCAGCGATGTGGCCGGCACCTTGTCGGCCAGGAGCAGCAGGAACACCGTCAAGGTGAGCAGTGCGAACAGGGACAGCGACATCTTCTCACCTGGACAGGTAACGGACAGGTAATGGACAGGTGAGCTTGCCTGGACAGGTGTGACACAGGTGTGACAGGCACAGGTGGAACATGCCCACAGCCGACTCAGTTTGGGGACAATTCCCCCAATTTTGGGGACAATTTTGGTCCCACCTGGCCCCAGGTGAGCTCACCTGCGTCGGGGGGCAGGTGGAACACGCCCACGGCCAGCAGCGTGATCAGCACGCAGGGCACCAGCACCGTGGCCAGGTAGAAGAGCGGCTTCCGGCGCAGCACCAGGTGGAACGCGACCCCCGCGGGCGCGGCCGCCGGGCCCCAGGTGCCCCCCGAGCGGTGCACCAGGGTCCACTGCCCATTTTCTGGGGAGGGGACAGGTGAGACACCCCCAAAACCGACCCCGAAATACACCTGGGAACTCCCAAAAAGCCCAAAAAACTGCCAAAAAACCCAAAATCCCACTCAAAATACACAAGAGAACCAAAAAAAAAACCCCAAAACCCCCAAAAATCCCGCTCAAAATGCACCTTGAAACCCCCAAATCCACCCCAAAATACACCTGAGAACCCCAAAAACCCCAAAAAAACCCAGAAAAACCCCAACCCCCCCCAAAAAACCCCAAACCCCCAAAAAAAACCACAAAAATCCTGCTCAAAATACACCTGAGAACATCAAAATTCCCCCAAATTCCCCCAAAATCCCATTCCTGACCCAAAATACCCCAAAAATTTAAAAAATCCCCAAAAATCCCCCCAAATGCCCCAAAATCGCAGGAATTCATCCCAAAGCTCACCCTGGAAGTCGGGGGGCAGTGCCACCTGCGCCCCCCAGGGCCCTCCCGGGCCCCCCGGGCGCAGCCGCAGCTCCCCGGGGCCGTAGGAGCCCGAGCGGAAGTTGAGGGAGCAGTTCTGCCAGTCGAAGGGGAAGTGCGACACCTGGGGAGCCCCGAAACCCCCGGAGTTCACCCCAAAACCGAGCCCCAAAAATCCCGGCTTCCCCGAGCCCGAAATGCCCGGAAAAAAACCCCAGATCAACCCCAAATTCCCCCAAAAAAATTCCCCAAATTTTCCCCGAATTTCCCCCAAATCCCCCTGAAATGCCCCAAAATTTTCCCAAATTGCCTAAAAATCCACCAAATTTTCCCCAAATTTCCTAAAAATCCCCCAAATTTTCCCCCCAAATCCCCCAAATTTTCCCCCCAAATCCCCCAAATTCCCCCAGATTTCACCGAATTTCCCCGAATTTCGCGGCTCCGGCCTCACCCGGATGGGGCAGCGGCTCCGGAACAGCGCCGGGGGTCTCCAGGTGACGGCGCCGTCGGGGGTCACGATGGCCCGGACCCCCAGGGACACGCCGAATTCCCCATCATTGCTGGGGGGTGGGGGGGGGCAGAGGGGTCAGGGGACCCCAAAAAAACCCAAAATCCCCCAAGAAATGCCCCAAAATCCACAACCCCCCCCCCAAACCACCAAAATCCCCCCCAAAACCACAAAAATCCCAAAAAAATACCCCAAAATCCACAAAATCCCCCCAAAAACCACCAAAATCCCCCCAGAAAAACCCCAAAAACCCAAAACTGCCCCAAAAAACCCCAATATTCCCCAAAAAATACCCCAAAAACCACAAAATCCCCCCAAAAAAACCCCAAAATCCCCCAAAATTCTGCAAAAAACGCTTCAAAATCACCTGAAACTCCCCAAAACCACCCAAAAATTGCCCAAAATTCACAAAAATTCCCAAATTTTCCCGAAATTCCCCGAAATCGCCCCGGAATCGCCGTACTTGTTGTCCAGCCCCACATCTGGCAGCCAGATGTGCTCGGCCGGCAGCCGCAGCACCGCCACCCCCCCGTGCTCGCGGGGGTCCCAGGAGAGCCGGGGGTCGCGCCAGCTCTGGGGGAAAAACCCCAAAAAACCCAAAGTGCAGAGGATCCGCCCCAAAAACATCAAATTCCCGAAATTCCACCCCAAATTCCAGAGGATCCACCCCAAAACCCCCAAATTCCTGAAAATCCACCCCGAATTCCCAAACATCCACCCTGAATTCCCAAAAATCCACCCCAAATTCCAGAAAATCCACCCCAAAAACACCAAATTTCCAAAAATCCACCCCAAATTCCAGAGGATCCGCCCCCAAAACCCCCAAATTCCAGAAAATCCACCCCAAAAAACCCCAAAATTCCCCCAAATCCGCCCCAAAACCCCCAGAATTCCTCCAAATCCACCCCAAATTCCCGAGAATTCCCGCCCCCCCCAAAAAAAGGAGACCCCAAAATCCCCCCCGGATTCATCGAATTCTCCCAAAATCTCCCAACTTTTCCCGAATTCCTCCGAATTTCCCCCAAATCCCCACCAGGTTCAGGTAAACTTTCGTTGTCATCTCCTCATTCTTCTCGTCCTGGAATGGGGGGAATTTGGGGAATTCTGGGTTTTTTTGGGCCCCCCGGACCCTCCCTCACCCAGAAATCCACAAAACCTCCCCAAAATCCCCCAAATCCACCCCAAACCCTCCAAAATTCCCCTCAAAATTCCCTTAAACCCCCCCAAATCCACCCCAACCCCCCAAAAATCCCCCTTAAACCACCCTAAATCCCCCCAAAATCCCCTAAATCCTCCCCAAATCCACCCCAATCTCCTCCAAATCCACCCCAAAAATCCCCCAAATCCCCCCAAAATCCAAAAAATGCACCGAAATCCCCCAAAATCCCCCAAACTTCACCCCAAAATCCCCCCAAAATCCCAAAAATGCACCAAAATCCCCCAAACCATACCCCAAAATCCCCCCAAAATCACCCCAAAATCCCCTCGAATCCCCCCTAAACCCCCAAAAATCCTCCTAAAATCACCCCTAAATCCGCCCCAAATCTGCCCCAACGCCCCCCAAAATCCCCAAATCCCAAATTTCCCCCAATTTCCCGCGGTCCCGGTCCCGTACCAGCCCCAGCAGCTGGGCCAGCTCCAGCCCCACCGTGACCAGCACCGGGCCCCCCCCGGGCCCCCCCGGGCGGACCCCGGCCCGGTACGGCCCCAGCAGGGCCCGGGCCAGGGGAGACCCCCGGGCTGGGGGGATTAATTAATCAATTAATTACATAGCATTAACTGCAAGAAATTAATCAATAAATGCAATAAACGGCATTAAATTAATCAAGAAATGAAATTAACCCCGGCCCGGTACGGCCCCAGCAGGGCCCGGGCCAGGGGAGACCCCCGGGCTGGGGGGATTAATTAATCAATTAATTACATATCATTAATTACAAGAAATTAATCAATAAATGCAATAAACGGCATTAAATTAATCAAGAAATGAAATTAACCCCGGCCCGGTGCGGCCCCAGCAGGGCCCAGGCCAGGGGAGACCCCCGGGCTGGGGGGATTAATTAATCAATTAATTACATATCAATAATTACATATCATTAATTGCAGGAAATTAATCAATAAATGTAATAAATTATAGAAATAAATAAATTAATTAGTTAAAATAAAATATTGGGGTGAATCTAGGGGGATTTGGGGTGAATTTTGGGGGGATTTGGGGGGATTTTTGGGGGAGGGTCCCGGGCAGGTTTTGGGGTGAATCCGGGCGGTTTTGGGGTGAATTTTGGGGGATTTTGGGGGGGATTTGGGAGGGAATTTTGGGGATTTTGGGGGGATTTGGGGGGAGATTTTTGGTGGAGGGTCTTAGGCAGGTTTTGGGGTGAATCCGGGCAGTTTTGGGGTGAATTTTGGGGATTTTGGGGGGATTTGAGGGGAGATTTTTGGGGGAGGGTCCCGGGCAGGTTTTGGGGTGAATCCCGGCGGTTTTGGGGTGAATTTTGGGGATTTTGGGGGAGATTTTTGGGGGAGGGTCTTGGGCAGGTTTTGGGGGGAATCCCGGTGGTTTTGGGGAGGAATTTGGGGTGAATTTTGGGGATTTTGGGGGAGATTTTTGGGGGAGGGTCCCGGGCAGGTTTTGGGGTGAATCCCGGCAGTTTTGGGGTGAATTTTGGGGATTTTGGGGGAGATTTTTGGGGGAGGGTCCCGGGAAGGTTTTGGGGTGAATCCGGGCGGTTTTGGGGAGGAATTTGGGGTGAATTTTGGGGGGATTTTTGGGGGAGGGTCCCGGGCAGATTTTGGGGTGAATCCCGGCGGTTTTGGGGTGAATTTTGGGGGGATTTGGGTGAGATTTTTGGGGGAGGGTCTTGGGCAGGTTTTGGGGTGTATCCGGGCGGTTTTGGGGAGGAATTTGGGGTGAATTTTGGGGATTTTGGGGGGGATTTTTGGGGGAGGGTCCCGGGCAGGTTTTGGGGTGAATCTCGGCGGTTTCGGGGGTCCCGGGGGGGCCGCGGTACCGAGGTCCGGCTCCAGGAGGAGGAGGAGGAGGAGGAGGAGGAAGGTGAGGGGGGGTCCGAGCGCGAGCGCGGCCATGGCCGGAGTGGGGGAGGGGCGGGGGGGGTGGGGGAGGGGCGGCCGCAGCTGCTCCGGATGTGGGGGAGGGGCGGGGGGGGGAATTCCGCCCATCCCCCCCCCTGGAACTGACCCGGGAATGACCCCGGCCCCTCCCCCCAGCCCAAAATTGACCCCAAAACCCCAAAATTGAACCCGGGAACCCCAAAATTGACCCCAAAGCCCCAAAATTGCCCCCAGGGAACCCCAAATTTGCCCCCAACCCCCCAAAATTCTTCCCCCAAAGCCCCCCACAATCTCGCCTGGACCCCTCCCCCGAAATCACGTGACCCCAAATTTGCCCGCCCCACCCCCCTAATTCTTCCCCGCCCCCCAAATTTCTGCCCCCCCCCCAAATTCCCCCCCCGACACAAAATTGACCCAAATTTGCCCCCAAATCCCCAGAATTTGCCCCAAAAATCTCGGAATTTCCCCGCCCCGCCCCCGAACTGGTCCCAACTGGTCCGAAATGGTACAAACTGGTGTTTATTGAGGGGGCGGGGCCAGGCCGCGCGGGGAGGTGTCAATCATGCAAAGAATGGGCGGGGCCTCGCCGAGAAGGGGTGGGACTTATTGCTCTCGGGGGCGGGGCTTGCACAGTGTGGGGTCGTAGAAAAGGGCGTGGTCGCGAAGGGGGCGTGGCTTGTGGGGGGGGCTCGGGTCCCCACGTGCCGGGGGGAGGGGTCGGGGTGGGATTTTTGGGGTTTTTTGGGTTTTTTTTGGGGGGGGGGGGTTTGGGTTTTTGGGGTCCCCCCAGGGGATCTCAGTGCAGGTTTTTGGGGGGGGAATTTTGGGATTTTTTGAGGGGATTTTCGGGGGTTTTTTGGGTTTGTTTTGTGGATTTTGGGGGTTTTTCAGGCGGGATTTTTGGGTTTGTTTTGTGAATTTTGGGGTTTTTTTCAGCAGGGATTTTGGGTTTTTTTCAGGAGTGATTTTTGGGGTATTTTTGGGGTTTTCGGGGCCCCCCCGGGGGCTCTCAGTGCAGGTGTGTGTTTTTGGGGGGGGGCGGGGTCAGAGGTCACAGGTCCGAGGTCACAGGTCCGGCCGAGCAGGGTCAGAGGTCACCGGGGGGGGTCCCCGGAGGGGGGGGAGGGGTCCCAGGTGGTGGGGGAGGGGTCGCCGGTGGGGGAGGGGTCCCCGGGGGCTCCTCGACCTCGTGCAGGGACGGCTCCCGGTACAGCGCCACTGTGGGGGAGGGTGCCGGGGGTCAGGTGGGGCCCCGACCCCTCCCCAAATTGGGGGGGGGGGGGAGCCCCGAATTCCCACCCAAATCCCACAAAAATCCCACAAAAATACCTCCCAAATTTCACAAAAATCCCACCCAAATTTCACAGAAATCACACCCAAATCCCCCCCAAATTTCACAAAAATCTCACCCAAATCCCACCCAAATTTTACCCAAATTTCGCAAAAATTCCACTGAAATCCCACAGAAATCCCACCCAAATTCCACCCAAATTTCACAAAAATCCCACCCAAAATATTCCCCAAATTTCCCTCCCCCAACTCCCAAGGGTTCCGACCCAAATTTTGGGGTCTCGCTGATTGTTCACAGGGTCTGGCCATGTGGTCCCTCCCAATCTCAAATTTTGGGTTCAAATCCTCAATTTTAGGTCCCTGATCCCAAATTTTTGGGTTCCCAAACCCAATCTTTGCATTCCGAACCCCAATTTTTGGGTTCCTGATCCCCAATTTTGGGTTCAAATCCCCAATTTTTAGATTCCAATCCCCAATTTTGCGTTCTAAATCCCAATATTTGGGTTCCAATTCCCAATTTTTAGATTCCAATCACCAATTTTGGGTCCCAAACTCCAATTTTTGGGTCCCAATCCCCAATTTTGGGTTTCCAAACCTCAATTTCGGGACCCTGACCCCCAATTTTTGGGTTTGAAACCCCCAGTTTTGGGTTTTTTTGCTCACCCTCGAGCAGCTGGGGCAGGAAGTGCGCCGCAGCCTTGTCCTTGCGCACGCAGGGTCCGGCCGTGTGGTCACTCCCTGGTCACTCCCAACCCCAATTTTGGGCTCAAATCCCCAATTTTTGGATCCCTGATCCCCAATTTTGGGCTCAAATCCACAATTTTTGGGTTCAAATCCCCAAATCCGTGGATTTTGGGCTCACCCTCCAGCAGCTGGAGCAGGAAGTGCGCCGCGGCCTTGTCCTTGCGCACCCATGGCCCAGCCGTGTGGGTCACTCCCAATCCCCAATTTTGGGCTCAAATCCCCAATTTTTGGGTTCAAATCCCCAAATCCGTGGATTTTGGGCTCACCCTCCAGCAGCTGGGGCAGGAAGTGCGCCGCGGCCTTGTCCTTGCGCACGCGGGGCCCGGCCATGGGCCGCCCGTGCCGGTCCAGCCCCAGGTACCAGGCGCGGCCCGAGCGGCGCTGCCGGTAGAGCGCCGAGGCGTAGAGCACGTGGTAGTTCTCGAACACGCACTCCTTGAAGCGGCACTCGGGCGTGAAGTGCACCTGCGGGCACCTGGGCGTCACCTGGGCGCACCTGGGCGCACCTGGGTACACCTGGGCACACCTGGGGGTTTTGGGGGATCCCAGGATGGATTTTGGGTGGATTTGGGGGTTATTGGGGTGGATTTGGCGGTTTTGGGGTGGATTTTGGAGGTTTTGAGGTGGATTTTGGGATTTTTATGGCGGATTCTGGGATTTTGGGGTTTTTGTGGTGGATTTTGGGGTTTTTGGGTCACTCACGGAGGTGTAGACGACGCCGGCCCCATTCATGGCCACGTAACGCCCGGCCCGGGTGCCTTGGATGGCCACGACACGGAGCCCGACCGGGATCAGGTTAAACAGTGCTGGGAGGGGGGGAAATACCAGTATAAACCAGTATAAACCAGTATGGACCGGTACAAACCAGTATGGAACAGTATAAACCAGAATGGACCAGTGTAAACCAGTATAAACCAGTAACCCCAACCAGCCACGACATGGACCCCGACCAGGATCAGGTTAAACAGCGCTGGGGGGAGGGATATCCCAGTATAAACCAGTATGGACCAGTATAAACCAGTCAAAACTGTTATAAACCAGTATAAAACAGTATGAACCAGTACAAACTGGAATAAACAAGTATAAGCTAGTATAAACCAGTATGGATTTGTATAAACCAGTATGAACCAGTAGGGACTGGTATAAGCCAGTATAAACCAGTATAAACCAGTATGGACTGGTATAAGCCGGTATAAATCAGTATAAACCAGTATAAACCAGTATAGACTGGTATAAGCTGGAATAAACCAGTATAAACCAGTATAAACCAGTATGAACTGGTATAAGCTGGTATAAACCAGTATAAACCGGTATAAACCGGTACAAACCAGTAACCACTGACAGCATCCCCCAGTCCCACCCAGTGCCCCCTCGGACCCCGCCCCTTTACCCAAAGCCCCGCCCCATTCCCTGGCCACACCCACTCGCCAACATGTCCCGCCCCTCTGCAGGCCCCGCCCACTCACTGCCAGGCCCCGCCTCCTCCCAGGTGCCGTCCAGCCGCCCGTCCGGGCCCATGTGCAGGAAGTGGCCGTGGCCCCCCCGGAGCCGCGCGATCGCCCCCCGGAGCTGTGGCTCTGAGCAGGGGGGGTCCGGGGGTCACGGGGACCCCGGGAACCCCAAAAACCACACCAAAAAATCTGGAATCCCTCCCAAAAAACCTGAAATCCACCCAAAAAACCCACCCGGAAAACCTGAAATCCAACCCGAGAAACCAAAATCCAACCCGGAACACCAAAATCCAACCCGAAAAAACAAAATCCAACCCGAAAAAACGCGAAATTCGACCCGAAAAAACCCCAAATCCACCCAAAAAAACCCGAAATCCCACCCGAAAAACCCGAAATCCAACCCAAAAAACCCAACCGGAGAAACTGAAATCTGACCCAAAAAACCAAAATCAGACCCGAAAAAACAAAATCCAACCCGAAAAACCCAAGATCCAACCTGAAAAACCCGAAATCCAGCCCAAAAAACCCCAAAAGCCCACCCGGAAAACCCCAAAACCACACCAAAGAAACCAAAATCCAACCCAAAAAACCAAAATCCAACCTGATAAGCCTGAAATCCAACCCAAAAACACCCAAAGAACTCACCCGGAAAACCCAAAAAACAAACCCAAAAACCCGCCCTGAAAACCCCCAAAAACCCACCCAAAAAACCCCCAAATTTCCACCCAGAAACCCCCCAAAAATCCCCCCAAATTGCCCTAAATTTCTCCAAAATTGCCCCCAAAAAAACCCCAAATCCCCCCAAAACCTCCCCAGATCACTGCAAACTCTCCCCAAATCCCTCCAAACTCCCTGAGAACTCCCCTAAATCCCTCCAAATTCCCCTCAACATCACCCCAAACTCCCCAAATCCCCCTAAAATCTCCCCCAAATCCCCTAAAATCCTACATAACCTCCCCAAAACCCTCCCAAACTCCAGACAAATCCCCCCAAACTCCCCCAAATCCCCCCAAAACCTCCCCAGATCACCGCAAACTCTCCCCAAATCCCTCCAAACTCCCTGAGAACTCCCCCAAATCGCTCCAAATTCCCTCAACATCACCCAAACTCCCCAAATCCCCCTAAAATCTCCCCAAACTCCCCTAAAATCCTACATAACCTCCCCAAAACCCTCCCAAACTCCAGACAAATCACCCCAAACTCCCCCAAATCTCCCAAAACCTCCCCAGATCACCGCAAACTCTCCCCAAATCCCTCCAAACTCCCTGAGAACTCCCTAAATCCCTCCAAATTCCCCTCAACATCACCCAAACTCCCCAAATCCCCCTAAAATCTCCCCAAACTCCCCTAAAATCCTACATAACCTCCCCAAAACCCTCCCAAACTCCAGACAAATCCCCCCAAACTCCCCCAAATCCCCCCAAAACCTCCCCAGATCACCGCAAACTCTCCCCAAGTCCCTCCAAACTCCCTGAGAACTCCCCCAAATCCCCCCAAATTCCCCTCTACATCACCCCAAACTCCCCAAATCCCCTAAAATCTCCCCAAACTCCCCTAAAATCCTACATAACCTCCCCAAAACCCTCCCAAACTCCAGACAAATCCCCCCAAACTCCCCCAAATCTCCCCAAAACCTCCCCAGATCACCGCAAACTCTCCCCAAATCCCTCCAAACTCCCTGAGAACTCCCCCAAATCGCCCCAAATTCCCCTCTACATCACCCCAAACTCCCCAAATCCCCCTAAAATCTCCCCAAAATCCACATAACCTCCCCAAAACCCCCCAAACTCACCCCAAACCCCGCCAGACCCCCCAAAGCCTCCCCAAATCCCCCCGAACCCCCCCCAAAATCCCACATGACCTCCCCAAACTCCCTCAAAACTCCCAATCCCCCCCCCCAAAAAAAAAAAAAAAAAAAAAAAAAAAAAAAAAAAAAAAAAAAAAACCGAAAAATCCCCAAACGGCCCCCCCGATTTTATCGGGGCCCCCTGCCCGGTTACCGGGGGGTTTCTCGCGGGGTCTCCTCCGCCTCCCGCAGCCCCGGACCTTGGCCACGAGCCCGCGCAGCTGCTGCTGGCACAGCGAGGGCGGCCGGGGGGCGCCGGGGGCGCGCGCGGGGCCGGGGGCGCGCGGCGGGGGGCGCGTCCCGAACCCCCCGGCGCTGCCGGATCAGGGAGCTGGCCAGCGCCGCCATGGGGCTGGGGGCTTTGGGGGGCTCTGGGGGGCTCTGGGGGGCTCTGGGGGATTTGTTTGGGTTTTTTTTTTTCGGGGGGGTTGGGGTTTTTTTGGGGTTTTTATGGGTTTTTATGGGTTTTTAGGGGGAGGATTTGGGGGAGTTTTGGAGTTTTTTATGGGGTTTATTTTGGTGGGGGGGCTTTGGGGTTTTGGGGGGTTAAGGGTTTTTATGGGTTTTTTTTGGGGGGGGATTTGGGGGTTTTTTGGAGATTTTTTTGGGTTTTTAATAGGTTTTTCGGGGGGGGGGTTTGGGGATTTTTAAGGGGTTTTTAGGGGGTTTTTGGGGTTTTGGGGATTGTTAGGGGGGTTTACTTGTGGGGGTTCTGGAGGTTTTTTTGGGGGGTTTTGGGGCTTTTGGGTTTTTTGGGGGTTTTTTATGAGGTTTTGGGGTTTTTTGGGGGGTTTTATTGGGGTTTTTATGGGGTTTTTGGGGTTTTTCTGGGATGGGCCTTTGGTTTTTTTTGTGGGGAGTTGGTGTTTTTATGGGGTTTTTGGGGGTTTTGAAGGGATTCTTGGGTTTTTTTGGGGAGTTTTTATGGGGTTTATGGGGTTTTTTGAGATGGTGGGGTTTTTTAGGGGGGTTTGGGTGTTTTATGGGGTTTTTGTAGGGTTTTTGGGGTTGTATGGGGATTTTTATGGGTTTTTTTCTGGATTTTGGGGGTTTTTATGGGTTTTATGGGTTTTTTTGTGGGGTTTTGGGGACTTTTTGGGGTTTTTTTTTGGGGGGTTCCTGGGTTTTTTTGGGGGGCTTTGGTGTTAGGAGTTTTCGGGAATTTAGGGGATTTTTATGGGTTTTTGAGGTTTTTTTAATAGGGTTTTTGGGTGTTTTTATGCGTTTTTTGGGGTTTTTGGGGATTTTTTGGGGGTTTTTTTGGAGGGTTGGGGGTTTTTGGGGGATTTTGTGGGTTTTTATTGCGTTTTTTGGGGTTTCTTTGAGGGCGTTTGGGGTTTTTTTGGGGTTTTTTGTTGGGTTTCCTTGAGGTGTTGTGGATTTTTGGGGTTTTTATGGTATTTTTGGGGATTTTTTTAGGGGTTTTGGGGGTTTTATGGCGGTTTTTGTGCGGCTGGGGTTTTTTTAAGGAGTTTTTGAGAGATTTTTGGGTTTTTTGAGTTTTATTCGGGATTTTTTTTAGGGGGGTTTTGGAGCTTTTGAAGTTTTGGGGTTATTTTGGGGGGTTTTCGTGAGTGGGTTGAAGGGTTTTGGGAAGGTTGGCTTTTTTGGGAGTTTGGGGTTTTTGGGGGGGGGGTTTGGGTTTTGGGGTTTTTTTGGGAGGAGTTTGGGATTTTGTGGGTTTTTTTGGGGGGGGTTGTAGGGGTTCTGGAGGAATTGGAGGTTTTTTTGGTTTCTTGGGTTTTTTTTGGGAGGAGTTTGGGGTTTTTTTTTGGGAATTGGCGTTTTTTTGGGGGTCGGGATATTTTTAGGGGAAGTTTTGGGGTTTTTGGCGCTTCCTGGGGAGTTCTGGGGTTTTTTTTTGGGGAGTGGTTTGGGTTTTTCCTGGGGGTTTTGGGGGAAGTTTTGGGGTTTTTGCGGGCGTTTAAGAGAGGTTTTGAGGGCGGTTTGGGGAATTTTGGGGATTTTGGGCGGAGTTTAAATGGCTTTAAAGGGGATTTGGGGGAGTTTGGGGGAATTTGGAGATTTTGGGGAGATTTAGGGGGGATTTGGGGTTTTTTTTTTGGGTTTTCAAGGATTTTGGGGAGATTTAGGGAGTTTTTGGGGGTTTTTTTGGGTTTTGGGGGGGGTCCGAGAGGATTTGGGGTGGTCCCGGAAGGGGGGGGCGGGGTCACAGGTGGTTTTGGGGGGCGGGGCTTCAGGGAATTTGGGGCGATTTGGGGAGGGGTCTCCCGAGTGGGGGAGGGGCGGGGTGGGGTCGCGCCCGGATCACGTGACTCGCGCCGCGCCCGCGGGGGGGGGGCGGGGATGAGGTGGGGGAGGGGTCTCCTCTCGCTCGCTCTCCCGCCCCTCCCCCCCTTCTTCTCCCCCTTCCCCAAAATTCGCCTCGCGAGGGGGGGGGTGTGGCGGTGTGGGCTGGGGGGAGGGGTGTGGGCCCGCAGGTGGGGAGGGGCGGCGGAGTTCTGGTTTTGGGGCGGTGGGGGAGGGGGGAGTGGGGGTTTCTCGAGCGGCGCGCGCGGGGCGTGGGGGGGAGGGGAGGTGGGGGGATGGGGGGCGCGTCCGGCGGGTGGGGGAGGGGAGGGGTCCCTGCGTGGCGGCGGCGGTGGGGGAGGGGCGGGGGGCGCGCGGCCGCCGCGGTCCCGCCGAGCCGAGGGGGGTGGGGGAGGGGCGCGGCCGCGGGGGTGGGGGGAGGGGCGGGGTTCGCGGGGGGGGAGGGGCGGGGGCGGTGCGCGCAGGCGCGGGGGGGGCGGCGCGCAGGCGCCCCGCGGGGGAGGGGGAGGGGCCGCGCCCACGCCCCGCCCCCTCCTCACCCGCGCGCGCCCCTCCCCCCAGCCTCGGGCGGAGCGGACCAGTAAGGACCAGTAAGGACCAGTAAGGAGCAGTGTGGGCAAGCTCAGACCAGTTCAGGCCAGTTTGGGACAGTACAAACCAGTATGGACCAGTCCAGACCAGTTCAAACCAGTCCAAACCAGTTCAATTCATTCAAACCAGTCCAAACCAGTCCAGACCAGTTCAAACCAGTCCAAACCAGTTCAAACCATTTCAAACCAGTCCAACCCAGTCCAGACCAGTTCAAACCAGTCCAAACCAGTTCAAATCATTTCAGACCAGTCCAAACCAGTTCGACCCAGTTCAGACCAGTCCAAACCAGTTCGACCCAGTTCAGACCAGTGTGGAGCGTGGATCTGAGCATCCCCAGCACCTCCCAGTATGGCCCAATCCCAGTTCCACCCGGTTTTGTTCCACTCCCCTCCCAGTTCCCTCCCAGTTTATCCCAGTCCATTCCCAGTTCCATCCCAGTCCCTCCCAGTTCCTCCTGATCTCCGCCCAGTTCCATCCCAGTCCCCCCCAGTTCCCTCCCTGCTCATTCCCAGTCCCTCCCACCCCACTCCACGCCCAGCCAATGGGAAGCCGCCGTTCAGGGGAAGGGGGCGTGGCCTCTAGGTCCCCGCCCCTCCGCGAGAACAAACTCCGCCTGTTCCGCTTCCGGTTTTTGGTTTTTTTTTTTTTTCCTCTTTTTTTTTTCTTAAAAACGCCCGCGGGGCCGCCCCGCCCCCCGCCCCTCCCCCCGCCCCTCCCCTCCCCTCCCCCGTCCCCCACGCGGGGGGGGTCCCGCCCCTCCCCCCCGCCCCTCCCCCCGCGGCCCCCCCGGGAATAAAAATAGAAGCTCTCGGGTGGGGGAGGGGCGGGGGTCGCCAGGAGGGGGGGAGGGGCGGGGAAGGGCGTCTCCATGGCAACCGGGAGACGGCCTCACAGTGACGTCACCAACGACGTCATAGGTCACCGCGGTAACCAGTGACGCCATAGGGATAGCCAATGACGTCACTGCAGTGACGTCACCGCAGCGACCAGTGACGTCACGTGGAATTGGGCAATGACGTCATTGCCATCGCCATGATGATGCCCCGGGGGTCAAAGGTCGCGGCCTTTTCTGGCGGGGGGGGGAAGGGAGGTCCCCGTGGTGGGGGAGGGGCAGCAGGGGTGGGGTGGGGGGAGGGGCCGGGCCACCCCCCTCTCACCCCTCCCCCACGTTTGGCACGAATTTCTTTGTACAGAAAGTGGCGAAAAAACGGAAATTGGGGGAAAAAACGGGGCGGGGGGAGGGGCAGGGACGGGATGGGACCCCACCCCCCCGCGCGCCCCCCTCCCCGAATTCCCGGCCGGTTTTTTTTGGGGTTTCTTTTGTTTTTTGCCGGATTTTGCCGGATTTCGCCTCGTTTCCCCCGGGATCATGCAGCGGCGGCCCCTCCCCCCACGCCCCGTTTTTTTGGGGGGTCTTGGGAGGGGAGGGTGGAGAGGGGCTTAGGTGTTGGGGGAGGGGCGACCCCCCCCTCTAA
>NW_027099438.1:54925-129426 GCF_031753505.1 Anomalospiza imberbis
CCCCCAAATATCAGGGGGACCCCCAGGGAACCCCGCCCCCAATTAGGGGAGGGGGTGCCTCCCCTCCCCCCCCCTCCCCCAGCCTGCTGCCGCCCCCTCCCCCACCCCCAGGTCCGCTGAAGATTTTGGGGATTCCCCCCCCCCGCCCCTTCCTGCCCCTCCCCCTTCGCGTGGACACCTGGGGGTGCTGAGCCGCATGGGGACGCCTCCCCCACCCTGGGGACCCCTCCCCCACCCTGGGAACCCCCCCCCCCAAAAAAAAAAAACCGCATGGGAATCCACCCCTTCCCCCCCCCCCACCCGGCAGGAATTTAGAGGGGGGGGGTCGCCCCCTCCCCCAACACCTAAGCCCCTCTCCACCCTCCCCTCCCAAGACCCCCAAAAAAACGGGGCGTGGGGGGAGGGGCCCGCCGCTGCATGATCCCGGGGGGGAAACGAGGCGAAATCCGGCAAAATCCGGCAAAAAACAAAAGAAACCCCAAAAAAAACCGGCCGGGAATTCGGGGAGGGGGGGCGCGCGGGGGGGTGGGGGTCCCATCCCGTCCCTGCCCCTCCCCCCGCCCCGGTTTTTCCCCCAATTTCCGTTTTTTCGCCACTTTCTGCACAAAGAAATTCGTGCCAAACGTGGGGGAGGGGTGAGAGGGGGGTGGCCCGGCCCCTCCCCCCACCCCACCCCTGCTGCCCCTCCCCCCACCACGGGGACCTCCCTTCCCCCCCCGCCAGAAAAGGCCGCGACCTTTGACCCCCGGGGCATCATCGTGGCGATGGCAATGACGTCATTGCCCAATTCCACGTGACGTCACTGGTCGCTGCGGTGACGTCACTGCAGTGACGTCATTGGCTATCCCTATGACGTCACTGGTTACCGCGGTGACCTATGACGTCGTTGGTGACGTCACTGTGAGGCCGTCTCCCGGTTGCCATGGAGACCCCCTTCCCCCCCTCCCCCCCTCCTGGCGACCCCCGCCCCTCCCCCACCCGAGAGCTTCTATTTTTATTCCCGGGGGGGCCGCGGGGGGGAGGGGCGGGGGGGAGGGGCGGGACCCCCCCCCGCGTGGGGGACGGGGGAGGGGAGGGGAGGGGCGGGGGGAGGGGGCGGGGGGCGGGGCGGCCCCGCGGGCGTTTTTAAGAAAAAAAAAAGAAAAAAAAGAGAGAAAAAAAAAAAAAAACCAAAAACCGGAAGCGGAACAGGCGGAGTTTGTTCTCGCGGAGGGGCGGGGACCTAGAGGCCACGCCCCCTTCCCCTGAACGGCGGCTTCCCATTGGCTGGGCGTGGAGTGGGGTGGGAGGGACTGGGAATGAGCAGGGAGGGGAACTGGGGGGGACTGGGATGGAACTGGGGGGAACTGGGCGGAGATCAGGAGGAACTGGGAGGGACTGGGATGGAACTGGGAATGGACTGGGATAAACTGGGAGGGAACTGGGAGGGGAGTGGAACAAAACCGGGTGGAACTGGGATTGGGCCATACTGGGAGGTGCTGGGGATGCTCAGATCCACGCTCCACACTGGTCTGAACTGGGTCGAACTGGTTTGGACTGGTCTGAACTGGGTCGAACTGGTTTGGACTGGTCTGAACTGGGTCGAACTGGTTTGGACTGGTCTGAAATGATTTGAACTGGTTTGGACTGGTTTGAACTGGTCTGGACTGGGTTGGACTGGTTTGAAATGGTTTGAACTGGTTTGGGACTGGTTTGAACTGGGTCGAACTGGTTTGGACTGGTTTGAAATGATTTGAACTGGTCTGAACTGGTCTGGACTGGGTTGGACTGGTTTGAAATGATTTGAACTGGTTTGGACTGGTTTGAACTGGTCTGGGACTGGGTTGGACTGGTTTGAAATGATTTGAACTGGTTTGGACTGGTTTGAACTGGGTCGAACTGGTTTGGACTGGTTTGAACTGGTCTGGACTGGTTTGGACTGGTTTGAAATGATTTGAACTGGTTTGGACTGGTTTGAACTGGTCTGGACTGGGTTGGACTGGTCCATACTGGTTTGTGCTGTCCCAAACTGGCCTGAACTGGTCTGAGCTTGCCCACACTGCTCCTTACTGGTCCTTACTGGTCCGCTCCGCCCGAGGGTGGGGGGGAGGGGCGCGCGCGGGGGAGGAGGGGGCGGGGCGTGGGCGCGGCCCCCTCCCCCTCCCCCCGCGGGGCGCCTGCGCGCCGCCCCCCCCCCCGCGCCTGCGCGCACCGCCCCCGCCCCTCCCCCCCCCGCGAACCCCGCCCCTCCCCCCACCCCCGCCGCCGCGCCCCTCCCCCACCCCCCCTCGGCTCGGCGGGACCGCGGCGGCCGCGCGCCCCCCCGCCCCTCCCCCACCGCCGCCGCCACGCAGGGACCCCTCCCCTCCCCCACCCGCCGGACGCGCCCCCCATCCCCCCACCTCCCCTCCCCCCCACGCCCCGCGCGCGCCGCTCGAGAAACCCCCCACTCCCCCCTCCCCCACCGCCCCAAAACCAGAACTCCGCCGCCCCTCCCCCACCCGCGGGCCCACACCCCTCCCCCCAGCCCACACCCCCACACCCCCCCCCTCGCGAGGCGAATTTTGGGGAAGGGGGAGGAGAAGGGGGGGAGGGGCGGGGAGAGCGAGCGAGAGGAGACCCCTCCCCCACCTCATCCCCACCCCCCCCCCGCGGGCGCGGCGCGAGTCACGTGATCCGGGCGCGACCCCACCCCGCCCCTCCCCCAATCGGGAGACCCCTCCCCAAATCGCCCCAAATTCCTGAAGCCCCGCCCCCCAAACCACCTGTGACCCCCGCCCCCCCCCTCTTCCGGGACCACCCCAAATCCTCTCGGGACCCCCCCCCAAAAACCCCAAAAAAAAACCCCAAAAACTCCCTAAATCTCCCCAAAATCCTTGAAAACCCAAAAAAAAAACCCCAAATCCCCCCTAAATCTCCCCAAAATCTCCAAATTCCCCCCAAACTCCCCCAAATCCCCTTTAAAGCCATTTAAACTCCGCCCAAAATCCCCAAATTTCCCCAAACCGCCTCAAAACCTCTCTAAACGCCCGCAAAAACCCCAAAACTTCCCCCAAAACCCCCAGGAAAAACCCAAACCACTCCCCAAAAAAAAACCCCAGAAACTCCCCAGGAAGCGCCAAAAACCCCAAAACTTCCCCTAAAAATATCCCGACCCCCAAAAAAACGCCAATTCCCAAAAAAAAAACCCCCAAACTCCTCCCAAAAAAAACCCAAGAAACAAAAAAACCTCCAATTCCTCCAGAACCCCTACAACCCCCCCCAAAAAAACCCACAAAATCCCAAACTCCTCCCAAAAAAAACCCTAAACCCAAAAACCCCCCCAAAAAACCCCAAACTCCCCAAAAAAGCCAAACCTTCCCAAAACCCCTCAACCCACTCACGAAAACCCCCAAAAATAACCCCAAAACTTCAAAAGCCCCCAAAACCCCCTAAAAAAAAATCCCGAATAAAACTCAAAAAAACCCAAAAATCTCTCAAAAAACCCCTTAAAAAACCCCAACCCCACAAAAACCCGCCATAAAACCCCCAAAACCCCTAAAAAAAATCCCCAAAAATACCATAAAAAAACCCCAAAAATCCACAACACCTCAAGGAAACCCACCAAAAAAACCCCCAAAAAACCCCAAACGCCCCTCAAAGAAACCCCAAAAAAACGCAATAAAAACCCACAAAATCCCCCCAAAAACCCCCAACCCTCCAAAAAAACCCCCCAAAAATCCCCAAAAACCCCAAAAAAACGCAATAAAAAACACCCAAAAACCCTATTAAAAAAACCTCAAAAACCCATAAAAACCCCCAAAATTCCCGAAAACCCCTAAGAACACCAAAACCCCCCAAAAAACCCCAGGAACCCCCCCCAAAAAAAACCCCAAAAAGTCCCCAAAACCCCCCAAAAACCACATAAACCCCATAAAAACCCCCAAAATCCAGAAAAAAACCCATAAAAAATCCCCATACAACCCCAAAAACCCTACAAAAAACCCCATAAAACACCCAAACCCCCCTAAAAAAAACCCCACCATCTCAAAAAACCCCATAAACCCCATAAAAACCTCCCAAAAAACCCCCAAGAATCCCTTCAAAACCCCCAAAAAACCCCATAAAAACACCAACTCCCCACAAAAAAACCCAAAGCCCCATCCCAGAAAAACCCCAAAAACTCCATAAAAACCCCCCAAAAAACCCCCCAAAAAACCCCCCAAAAAACCCCAAAACCTCATAAAACCCCCCCAAAAAACCCAAAAGCCCCAAAACCCCCCAAAAAAAACCTCCAGAACCCCCACAAGTAAACCCCCCTAACAATCCCCAAAACCCCAAAAACCCCATAAAAACCCCTTAAAAATCCCCAAACCCCCCCCCCCGAAAAACCCATTAAAAACCCAAAAAATCTCCAAAAAACCCCCAAATCCCCCCCCCAAAAAAAACCCCATAAAAACCCTTAAACCCCCCAAAACCCCAAAGCCCCCCCCACCAAAAAAAAACCCCATAAAAAACTCCAAAACTCCCCCCAAATCCTCCCCCTAAAAACCCATAAAAACCCCAAAAAACCCCAAAAAAAACCCCAACCCCCCCCGAAAAAAAAAACCCCGAACAAATCCCCCAGAGCCCCCCAGAGCCCCCCAGAGCCCCCCAGAGCCCCCCAAAGCCCCCAGCCCCATGGCGGCGCTGGCCAGCTCCCTGATCCGGCAGCGCCGGGGGGTTCGGGACGCGCCCCCAGCCGCGCGCCCCCGGCCCCGCGCGCTGCCCCCGGCGCCCCCCGGCCGCCCTCGCTGTGCCAGCAGCAGCTGCGCGGGCTCGTGGCCAAGGTCCGGGGCTGCGGGAGGCGGAGGAGACCCCGCGAGAAACCCCCCGGTAACCGGGCAGGGGGCCCCGATAAAATCTGGGGGGGCCGTTTGGGGATTTTTCTTTTTTTTTTTTTTTTTTTTTTTTTTTTTTTTTTTTTTTTTTTTTTTTTTTTTGGGGGGGGGGATTGGGAGTTTTGAGGGAGTTTGTGGAGGTTATGTGGGATTTTGGGGGGGGTTCGGGGGGATTTGGGGAGGCTTTGGGGGGTCTGGCGGGGTTTGGGGGGGGAGTCTGAGGGGCTTTGGGTGGGTTATGTGGGATTTTGGGGAGATTTTAGGGGGATTTGGGGAGTTTGGGGTGATGTAGAGGGGAATTTGGGGCGATTTGGGGGAGTTCTCAGGGAGTTTGGAGGGACTTGGGGAGAGTTTGCGGTGATCTGGGGAGGTTTTGGGGGGATTTGGGGAGTTTGGGAGGGTTTTGGGGAGGTTATGTAGGATTTAAGGGAGTTTGGGGAGATTTTGGGGAGATTTGGGGAGTTTGGGGTGATGTAGAGGGAATTTGGGGAGATTTGGGGGAGTTCTCAGGGAGTTTGGAGGAATTTGGGGAGAGTTTGCGGTGATCTGGGGAGGTTTTGGGGGGATTTGGGGTTTTTTTGGGGGCAATTTTGGAGAAATGTGGGGCAATTTGGGGGGATTTTTTTTGGGGTTTCTGGGTGGAAATTTGGGGGTTTTTTGGGTGGGTTTTTGGGGGTTTTCAGGGCGGGTTTTTGGGTTTGTTTTTTGGGTTTTCCGGGTGAGTTCTTTGGGTTTTTTTGGGTTGGATTTCAGGCTTATCAGGTTGGATTTTGGTTTTTTGGGTTGGATTTTGGTTTCTTTGGTGTGGTTTTGGGGTTTTCCGGGTGGGCTTTTGGGGTTTTTTGGGCTGGATTTCGGGTTTTTCAGGTTGGATCTTGGGTTTTTCGGGTTGGATTTTGGTTTTTTCGGGTCTGATTTTGGTTTTTTGGGTCAGATTTCAGTTTCTCCGGTTGGGTTTTTTTGGGTTGGATTTCGGGTTTTTTCGGGTGGGATTTCGGGTTTTTTGGGTGGATTTGGGGTTTTTCGGGTCGGATTTCGGGTTTTTCGGGTTGGATTTTGGTTTCTCGGGTTGGATTTCAGGTTTTCCGGGTGGGGTTTTTTGGGTGGATTTCAGGTTTTTTGGGAGGGATTCCAGGTTTTTTGGTGTGGTTTTTGGGGTTCCCGGGGTCCCCGTGACCCCCGGACCCCCCCTGCCAGAGCCGCAGCTCCGGGGGGCGATCGCGCGGCTCCGGGGGGGCCACGGCCACTTCCTGCACATGGGCCCGGACGGGCGGCTGGACGGCACCTGGGAGGAGGCGGGGCCTGGCAGTGAGTGGGCGGGGGCCTGCAGAGGGGGCGGGACATGTTGGCGAGTGGGTGTGGCCAGGGAATGGGGCGGGGCTTTAGGTAAAGGGGCGGGGTCCGAGGGGGCACTGGGTGGGACTGGGGGATGCTGTCAGTGGTTACTGGTTTATACTGGTTTATACTGGTTTATACTGGTTTATACCAGTCCTTACTGGTTTATACTGGTTTATACCAGCTTATACCAGCTTATTACCAGTCCATACTGGTTTATACTGGTTTATACCAGCTTATACCAGTCCATACTGGTTTATACTGGTTTATACTGGCTTATACCAGTCCCTACTGGTTCATACTGGTTTATACAAATCCATACTGGTTTATACTAGCTTATACTTGTTTATTCCAGTTTGTACTGGTTCATACTGTTTTATACTGGGTTTATAACAGTTTTTACTGGTTTATACTGGTCCATACTGGTTTATACTGGGATATCCCTCCCCCCAGCGCTGTTTAACCTGATCCTGGTCGGGGTCCATGTCGTGGCTGGTTGGGGTTACTGGTTTATACTGGTTTACACTGGTCCATTCTGGTTTATACTGTTCCATACTGGTTTGTACCGGTCCATACTGGTTTATACTGGTTTATACTGGTATTTCCCCCCCTCCAGCACTGTTTAACCTGATCCCGGTCGGCTCCGTGTTGTGGCCATCCAGGGCACCCGGGCGGGGCGTTACGTGGCCATGAATGGGGCCGGCGTCGTCTACACCTCCGTGAGTGACCCAAAAACCCCAAAATCCACCACAAAAACCCCAAAATCCCAGAAATCCGCCATAAAAATCCCAAAATCCACCTCAAAACCTCCAAAATCCACCCCAAAACCCCCAAATCCACCCCAATAACCCCCAAATCCACTCCAAAATCCATCCTGGATCCCCCAAAACCCCCAGGTGTGCCCAGGTGCGCCCAGGTGCGCCCAGGTGCGCCCAGGTGACGCCCAGGTGCCCGCAGGTGCACTTCACGCCCGAGTGCCGCTTCAAGGAGTGCGTGTTCGAGAACTACCACGTGCTCTACGCCTCGGCGCTCTACCCGGCAGCGCCGCTCGGGCCGCGCCTGGTACCTGGGGCTGGACCCGGCACGGGCGGCCATGGCCGGGCCCCCGCGTGCGCAAGGACAAGGCCGCGGCGCACTTCCTGCCCCAGCTGCTGGAGGGTGAGCCCAAAATCCACGGATTTGGGGATTTGAACCCAAAAATTGGGGATTTGAGCCCAAAATTGGGGATTGGGAGTGACCAGGGAGTGACCAGGGAGTGACCACACGGCCGGGCCATGGGTGCGCAAGGACAAGGCCGCGGCGCACTTCCTGCCCCAGCTGCTGGAGGGTGAGCCCAAAATCCACGGATTTGGGGATTTGAACCCAAAAATTGGGGGTCAGGGACCCGAAATTGAGGTTTGGAAACCCGAAATTGGGGATTGGGACCCAAAAATTGGAGTTTGGAACGCAAAATTGGGGATTGGAATCTAAAAATTGGGGATTTGAACCCAAAATTGGGGATCAGGAACCCAAAAATTGGGGTTCGGAATGCAAAGATTGGGGTTTGGGAACCCAAAAATTTGGGATCAGGGACCTAAAATTGAGGATTTGAACCCAAAATTTGAGATTGGGAGGGACCACATGGCCAGACCCCTGTGAACAATCAGCGAGACCCCAAAAATTTGGGTCGGAACCCTTGGGAGTTGGGGGAGGGAAATTTGGGGAATATTTTGGGTGGGATTTTTGTGAAATTTGGGTGGAATTTGGGTGGGATTTCTGTGGGATTTCAGTGGAATTTTTGTGAAATTTGGGTAAAATTTGGGTGGAATTTGGGTGAGATTTTTGTGAAATTTGGGGGGGATTTGGGTGTGATTTCTGTGAAATTTGGGTGGGATTTTTGTGAAATTTAGGAGGTATTTTGTGGGATTTTTGTGGGATTTGGGTGGGAATTTGGGGCTCCCCCCTCCCCAATTTGGGGAGGGGTCGGGGCCCCCCCTGACCCCCCGCCCCTCCCCCACAGTGGCGCTGTACCGGGAGCCGTCCCTGCACGAGGTCGAGGAGCCCCCGGGGACCCCTCCCCCACCGGCGACCCCTCCCCCACCACCTGGGACCCCTCCCCCCCCTCCGGGGACACCCCCCGGTGACCTCTGACCCTGCTCGGCCGGACCTGTGACCTCGGACCTGTGACCTCTGACCCCGCCCCCCCCCAAAAACACACACCTGCACTGAGAGCCCCCGGGGGGGCCCCGAAAACCCCAAAAATACCCCAAAAATCACTCCTGAAAAAAACCCCAAAATCCCTGCTGAAAAAAACCCCAAAATTCCATGAAACAAACCCAAAAATCCCTCAAGAAAAACCCCAAAAATCCACGAAAAAAAAACCCCAAAATCCACAAAACAAACCCAAAAAATCCCGCCTGAAAAACCCCCAAAATCCACAAAACAAACCCAAAAAAACCCCCGAAAATCCCCTCAAAAAATCCCCAAAATTCCCCCCCCAAAAACCTGCACTGAGATCCCCTGGGGGGACCCCAAAAACCCAAAACCTCCCCCAAAAAACCCAAATAAACCCCAAATAACCCCAAAAATCCCCCCCGACCCCCCCCGGCACGTGGGGACCCGAGCCCCCCCCCACAAGCCACGCCCCCCTTCTCGCGACCACGCCCCTTTTCTACGACCCCACACTGTGCAAGCCCCGCCCCCGAGAGCAATAAGCCCCACCCCTTCTCGGCGAGGCCCCGCCCATTCTTTGCATGACTGACACCTCCCCGCGCGGCCTGGCCCCGCCCCCTCAATAAACACCAGTTTGTACCAGTTCGGACCAGTTGGGACCAGTTCGGGGGCGGGGCGGGGAAATTCCGAGATTTTTGGGCAAATTCTGGGGATTTGGGGGCAAATTTGGGTCAATTTTGTGTCTGGGGGGGGGGAAATTGGAGGGGGGGCAGAATTTAGGGGGGTGGGGCGGGCAAATTTGGGGTCACGTGATTTCGGGGGAGGGGTCCAGGCGAGATTGTGGGGGGCTTTGGGGGAAGAATTTTGGGGGGTTGGGGGGCAAATTTGGGGTTCCCTGGGGTCAATTTTGGGGTTTTGGGGTCAATTTTGGGGTTCCCGGGTTCAATTTTGGGGTTTTGGGGTCAATTTTGGGCTGGGGGGAGGGGCCGGGGTCATTCCCGGGTCGGTTCCGGGGGGGGGGATGGGCGGAATTCCCCCCCCGCCCCTCCCCCACATCCGGAGCAGCTGCGGCCGCCCCTCCCCCACCCCCCCCCCCGCCCCTCCCCCACTCCGGCCATGGCCGCGCTCGCGCTCGGACCCCCCCCTCACCTTCCTCCTCCTCCTCCTCCTCCTCCTCCTGGAGCCGGACCTCGGTACCGCGGCCCCCCCGGGACCCCCGAAACCGCCGAGATTCACCCCAAAACCTGCCCGGGACCCTCCCCCAAAAATCCCCCCAAAATTCACCCCAAATTCCTCCCCAAAACCGCCCGGATTCACCCCAAAACCTGCCTAAGACCCTCCCCCAAAAATCTCCCCCAAAATCCCCAAAATTCACCCCAAAACTGCCGGGATTCACCCCAAAACCTGCCCGGGACCCTCCCCCAAAAATCCCCCCAAAATCCCCAAAATTCACCCCAAATTCCTCCCCAAAACCACCGAGATTCACCCCAAAACCTGCCCAAGACCCTCCCCCAAAATTCTCCCCCAAATCCCCCCAAAATTCACCCCAAAAACTGCCCGGATTCACCCCAAAACCTGCCCGGGACCCTCCCCCAAAAATCTCCCCCAAAATCCCCAAAATTCACCCCAAAACCGCCGGGATTCACCCCAAAACCTGCCCGGGACCCTCCCCCAAAAATCTCCCCTCAAATCCCCCCAAAATCCCCAAAATTCACCCCAAAACTGCCCGGATTCACCCCAAAACCTGCCTAAGACCCTCCCCCCAAAAATCTCCCCTCAAATCCCCCCAAAATCCCCAAAATTCACCCCAAAACTGCCCGGATTCACCCCAAAACCTGCCTAAGACCCTCCACCAAAAATCTCCCCCCAAATCCCCCCAAAATCCCCAAAATTCCCTCCCAAATCCCCCCCAAAATCCCCCAAAATTCACCCCAAAACCGCCCGGATTCACCCCAAAACCTGCCCGGGACCCTCCCCCAAAAATCCCCCCAAATCCCCCCAAAATTCACCCCAAATCCCCCTAGATTCACCCCAATATTTTATTTTAACTAATTAATTTATTTATTTCTATAATTTATTACATTTATTGATTAATTTCCTGCAATTAATGATATGTAATTATTGATATGTAATTAATTGATTAATTAATCCCCCCAGCCCGGGGGTCTCCCCTGGCCCGGGCCCTGTTGGGGCCGTACCGGGCCGGGGTTAATTTCATTTATTGATTAATTTAATGCCGTTTATTGCATTTATTGATTAATTTCCTGCAATTAATGATATGTAATTAATTAATTTAATTAATCCCCCAGCCCGGGGGTCTCCCCTGGCCCGGGCCCTGCTGGGGCCGTACCGGGCCGGGGTTAATTTCATTTCTTGATTAATTTAATGCCGTTTATTGCATTTATTGATTAATTTCTTGCAGTTAATGCTATGTAATTAATTGATTAATTAATCCCCCCAGCCCGGGGGTCTCCCCTGGCCCGGGCCCTGCTGGGGCCGTACCGGGCCGGGGTCCGCCCGGGGGGGCCCGGGGGGGGCCCGGTGCTGGTCACGGTGGGGCTGGAGCTGGCCCAGCTGCTGGGGCTGGTACGGGACCGGGACCGCGGGAAACTGGGGGAAATTTGGGATTTGGGGATTTTGGGGGGCGTTGGGGCAGATTTGGGGCGGATTTAGGGGTGATTTTAGGAGGATTTTGGGGGGTTTAGGGGGGATTCGAGGGGACTTTGGGGTGATTTTGGGGGGATTTTGGGGTATGGTTTGGGGGATTTTGGTGCATTTTTGGGATTTTGGGGGGATTTTGGGGTGAAGTTTGGGGGATTTTGGGGGATTTCGGTGCATTTTTTGGATTTTGGGGGGATTTGGGGGATTTTTGGGGTGGATTTGGAGGAGATTGGGGTGGATTTGGGGAGGATTTAGGGGATTTTGGGGGGATTTAGGGTGGTTTAAGGGGGATTTTTGGGGGGTTGGGGTGGATTTGGGGGGGGGTTAAGGGAATTTTGAGGGGAATTTTGGAGGGTTTGGGGTGGATTTGGGGGATTTTGGGGAGGTTTTGTGGATTTCTGGGTGAGGGAGGGTCCGGGGGGCCCAAAAAAAACCCAGAATTCCCCAAATTCCCCCCATTCCAGGACGAGAAGAACGAGGAGATGACGACGAAAGTTTACCTGAACCTGGTGGGGATTTGGGGGAAATTCGGAGGAATTCGGGAAAAGTTGGGAGATTTTGGGAGAATTCGATGAATCCGGGGGGGATTTTGGGGTCTCCTTTTTTTGGGGGGGGCGGGAATTCTCGGGAATTTGGGGTGGATTTGGAGGAATTCTGGGGGTTTTGGGGCGGATTTGGGGGAAT
This sequence comes from Anomalospiza imberbis, assembly GCF_031753505.1. Classification (NCBI taxonomy): domain Eukaryota; kingdom Metazoa; phylum Chordata; class Aves; order Passeriformes; family Viduidae; genus Anomalospiza; species Anomalospiza imberbis. The sequence goes on from NW_027099438.1 coordinate 66,595, forward strand.
TTTGGGGTTTTTTGGGGTGGATTTTCTGGAATTTGGGGGTTTTGGGGGCGGATCCTCTGGAATTTGGGGTGGATTTTTGGAAATTTGGTGTTTTTGGGGTGGATTTTCTGGAATTTGGGGTGGATTTTTGGGAATTCAGGGTGGATGTTTGGGAATTCGGGGTGGATTTTCAGGAATTTGGGGGTTTTGGGGTGGATCCTCTGGAATTTGGGGTGGAATTTTGGGAATTTGATGTTTTATGGGGCGGATCCTCTGCACTTTGGGTTTTTTGGGGTTTTTCCCCCAGAGCTGGCGCGACCCCCCGGCTCTCCTGGGACCCCCGCGAGCACGGGGGGGTGGCGGTGCTGCGGCTGCCGGCCGAGCACATCTGGCTGCCAGATGTGGGGCTGGACAACAAGTACGGCGATTCTGGGGCGATTTCGGGGAATTTCGGGAAAATTTGGGAATTTTTGTGAATTTTGGGCAATTTTTGGGTGGTTTTGGGGAGTTTCAGGTGATTTTGAAGCGTTTTTTGCAGAATTTTGGGGGATTTTGGGGCTTTTTTGGGGGGATTTTGTGGTTTTTGGGGTATTTTTTGGGGAATATTGGGGTTTTTTGGGGCAGTTTTGGGTTTTTGGGGTTTTTCTGGGGGGATTTTGGTGGTTTTTGGGGGGATTTTGTGGATTTTGGGGGATTTTTTGGGGATTTTTGTGGTTTTTGGGGGGGTTTTGGTGGTTTGGGGGGGGGGTTTATGGATTTTGGGGCATTTCTTGGGGGGTTTTGGGTTTTTTTGGGGTCCCCTGACCCCTCTGCCCCCCCCCACCCCCCAGCAATGATGGGGAATTCGGCGTGTCCCTGGGGGTCCGGGCCATCGTGACCCCCGACGGCGCCGTCACCTGGAGACCCCCGGCGCTGTTCCGGAGCCGCTGCCCCATCCGGGTGAGGCCAGAGCCGCGAAATTCGGGGAAATTCGGTGAAATCTGGGGGAATTTGGGGGGAAATTTGGGGAAAATTTGGGGGAGATTTGGGGGGAAATTTTGGGGGATTTTTAGGAAATTTGGGGAAAATTTGGCAGATTTTTAGGAAATTTGGGAAAATTTTGGGGCATTTCAGGGGGATTTGGGGGAAATTCGGGGAAAATTTGGGGAATTTTTTGGGGGGAATTTGGGGAAATTTGGGGAAAATTTGGGGAATTTTTTGGGGGGAATTTGGGGTTGATCTGGGGGTTTTTTCCGGGCATTTCGGGCTCGGGGAAGCCGGGATTTTTGGGGCTCGGTTTTGGGGTGAACTCCGGGGGTTTCGGGGCTCCCCAGGTGTCGCACTTCCCCTTCGACTGGCAGAACTGCTCCCTCAACTTCCGCTCGGGCTCCTACGGCCCCGGGGAGCTGCGGCTGCGCCCGGGGGGCCCGGGGGGGCCCTGGGGGGCGCAGGTGGCACTGCCCCCCGACTTCCAGGGTGAGCTTTGGGATGAATTCCTGCGATTTTGGGGCATTCGGGGGGATTTTCGGGGATTTTTTAAATTTTTGGGGTATTTTGGGTCAGGAATGGGATTTTGGGGGAATTTGGGGGAATTTTGATGTTCTCAGGTGTATTTTGAGCAGGATTTTTGTGGGTTTTTTTGGGGTTTGGGTTTTTTTTGGGGGGGGTTGGGGTTTTTCTGGGTTTTTTGGGGTTTTTGGGGTTCTCAGGTGTATTTTGGGGTGGATTTGGGGGTTTCAAGGTGCATTTTGAGCGGGATTTTTGGGGGTTTTGGGGTTTTTTTTTTGGTTCTCATGTGTATTTTGAGTGGGATTTTGGGTTTTTTGGCAGTTTTTTGGGCTTTTTGGGAGTTCCCAGGTGTATTTCGGGGTTGGTTTTGGGGGTGTCTCACCTGTCCCCTCCCCAGAAAATGGGCAGTGGACCCTGGTGCACCGCTCGGGGGGCACCTGGGGCCCGGCGGCCGCGCCCGCGGGGGTCGCGTTCCACCTGGTGCTGCGCCGGAAGCCGCTCTTCTACCTGGCCACGGTGCTGGTGCCCTGCGTGCTGATCACGCTGCTGGCCGTGGGCGTGTTCCACCTGCCCCCCGACGCAGGTGAGCTCACCTGGGGCCAGGTGGGACCAAAATTGTCCCCAAAATTGGGGGAATTGTCCCCAAACTGAGTCGGCTGTGGGCATGTTCCACCTGTGCCTGTCACACCTGTGTCACACCTGTCCAGGCAAGCTCACCTGTCCATTACCTGTCCGTTACCTGTCCAGGTGAGAAGATGTCGCTGTCCCTGTTCGCACTGCTCACCTTGACGGTGTTCCTGCTGCTCCTGGCCGACAAGGTGCCGGCCACATCGCTGCAGGTGCCGCTCATCGGCCGATACCTGACGGGCACCTTGGTGCTGCTGGCGCTGGTGGTGGCGCTGAGCGTGGGCGTGCTCAACGTGCACCACCGCTCACCTGGCACCCACCACCTGCCCGGGTGGGCCCGACAGGTGAGGAGAGCACCTGGGGAGGGAAAAATGCAAAAATCCCAGGAAAAACCCCAAAAAAATCCCCAAAAAATCCCCAAAACATCAAATAATGGGCACCAAACCACACCTGGGCACACCTGGGCACGCCCCCAGATGGGTCCCAGGTGATTTGTGGGGGCCCTGGGATGAATTTTGGGGTTCCCTGGTGAATATTTGGGGTTCCCAGGTGGGAATTCTGGGGTTCTCACCTGTTCCCTCCCCCCCCAGGTGTTCCTGCAGCGCCTCCCTCCCTTGCTGGGCCTGCGCCCCTCCCCCTCCGCCCCCGCCCCCTCCGCCCCCGCCTCCGCCCCGCCCCCCCGCACCTCGGACGCGTATTTCCTGCGCCGCCCCTCCCTCTCCGGCCCCGCCCCCCCGGCGCTGGCCTCGCCCCCCACCGGCGCGGCTCCGCCGCCCCCGGAGCTGCGCGAGGCCGCGCTCGCCGCCGCCGCCATCGCCCGGAGCCTGCGCGAGCGTCAGGGGAGGCAGCAGGTGAGGGCACACCCGAAACACACCTGGGCACACCTGAAACACACCTGGGCACAGCTGGGACACACCTGGGGGCACCTGAAACACACCTGGGCACAGGTGGGACACAGCTGGGGACACCTGGGCACACCCAAAACACACCTGGGCACAGCTGGGACACACCTGGGGGCACCTGAAACACACCTGGGCACAGCTGGGACACACCTGGGGGCACCTGAAACACACCTGGGCACAGGTGGGACACAGCTGGGGACACCTGGGCACACCCAAAACACACCTGGGCACAGCTGGGACACACCTGGGGGCACCTGAAACACACCTGGGCACAGGTGGGACACAGCTGGGGACACCTGGGAACACCTGGGCACACCCAAAACACACCTGGGCACAGCTGGGACACAACAGGGACACACCTGGGCACACCTGGGGACACCTGTTTTTCCCCATTTTTTTTCCATTTTCCCCCATTTATTTCCATTTCCCCCGTATTTTTCCCTCGTTTTTTCCCCAATTCCCCGTGTTCCGTGACCGTTCCCGCAGGCACAGGATGAGTGGCGGGCACTGGCCATGGCCCTGGACCGGCTCTGCCTGTGGGCGCTGCTGGTGCTGACCGGGGGCTGCGCGCTGGGCACGGGGCTGGACGCGGCGCTGCACCGGCCCCCTGACACCCCCTTCCCGTGAGCGCCCCGAAATCACCCCAAAATTACCCAAAATAACCCGCCAAAATCACCCCAAAAATCCCCAAAATCACCCCAAAAGTATCCTGAAAATACCCCAAAACTAACCCAAAAAATATCCAAAAAAATCCCAAAATATCCCAGATATATCACAGAAATTGCCCCAAAAAGCCCAAAATCTCCCAAAATCACCCAAAGAAACCCGGAAATCATCCCAAAAATATCCTGAAAATATCCCAAAAATAACCTAAAAAATAACCAAAAAAATCACAAAATATTCCGAAAATATATAAAAAAACCCGCCGAAATCACCCCAAAAAACCTCAAAATCAACCCAAAACAATCCCAAAAAAACACCCTGAATATCTCGGAAATATCCTGAAAATATCCTTTAATATCCCCCAAAAAATCCCAAATTATCTTGAAAATATCCCAAAAATACTCAAAAATATAAAAAAAAAAAGGCGGATAAATCCCATGAGCCTCCGCGCATTTGGGGGAATATATCCCATGATCCTCGGCGCCATTGGGGGGATAAATCCCATGAAGCTTTGCGGTAAACAATGGCGGACGAATCCCATGAGCCTTTGCGCGTTTAGGGGGAATATATCCCATGATCCTCCGCCTTAGTGGGGGGATAAATCCCATGAGCCTTTGCGCGTTTAGGGGGAATATATCCCATGATCCTCCGCCCCAGTGGGGGGGATAAATCCCATGAAGCTTTGCGGTAAACAAAATGGCGGACAAATCCCATGAGCCTCTGCGCGTTTAGGGGGAATATATCCCATGATCCTCCGCCCCAGTGGGGGGATAAATCCCATGAAGCTTTGCGGTAAACAAAATGGCGGACAAATCCCATGAGCCTTTGCGCGTTTAGGGGGAATATATCCCAGAATCCTCGGCGCCATTGGGGGGATAAATCCCATGAAGCTTTGCGGTAAACAAAATGGCAGACAAATCCCATGAGCCTTTGCGCGTTAAGGGGGGAATATATCCCATGATCCTCCGCCCCAGTGGGGGGATAAATCCCATGAAGCTTTGCGGTAAACAAAATGGCGGACAAATCCCATGAGCCTCTGCGCGTTTAGGGGGAATATATCCCATGATCCTGCGCGCCAGTGGGGGGATAAATCCCATGAAGCTTTGCGGTAAACAATGGCGGACAAATCCCATGAGCCTTTGCGCGTTAAGGGGGAATATATCCCATGATCCTCCGCCCCAGTGGGGGGATAAATCCCATGAAGCTTTGCGGTAAACAATGGCGGACGAATCCCATGAGCCTTTGCGCGTTTAGGGGGAATATATCCCATGATCCTCCGCCCCAGTGGGGGGATAAATCCCATGAAGCTTTGCGGTAAACAAAATGGCGGATTATTCCCATGAGCCTTTGCGCCTTTGGGGGGAATATATCCCATGATCCTGCGCGCCAGTGGGGGGATAAATCCCATGAAGCTTTGCGGTAAACAATGGCGGACAAATCCCATGAGCCTTTGCGCGTTAAGGGGAAATATATCCCATGATCCTCCGCCCCAGTGGGGGGATAAATCCCATGAAGCTTTGCGGTAAACAATGGCGGACGAATCCCATGAGCCTTTGCGCGTTTAGGGGGAATATATCCCATGATCCTCCGCCCCAGTGGGGGGATAAATCCCATGAAGCTTTGCGGTAAACAAAATGGCGGATTATTCCCATGAGCCTTTGCGCCTTTGGGGGGAATATATCCCATGATCCTCCGCCCCAGTGGGGGGATAAATCCCATGAAGCTTTGCGGTAAACAATGGCGGATTATTCCCATGAGCCTCTGCGCGTTTAGTGGGGAATATATCCCACGATCCTCCGCGCCATTGGGGGGATAAATCCCATGAAGCTTTGCGGTAAACAAAATGGCGGACAAATCCCATGAGCCTTTGGGAGTTAAGGGGGGAATATATCCCATGATCCTCCGCCCCAGTGGGGGGATAAATCCCATGAAGCTTTGCGGTAAACAATGGCGGACAAATCCCATGAGCCTTTGCGCGTTAAGGGGGAATATATCCCACAATCCTCCGCCCCAGTGGGGGGATAAATCCCATGAAGCATTGCGGTTAGCAATGGCGGACAAATCCCATGAGCCTTTGCGCGTTAAGGGGGAATATATCCCATGATCCTCCGCTTCAGTGGGGGGGATAAATCCCATGAAGCTTTGCGGTTAACAATGGCGGACAAATCCCATGAGCCTTTGCGCGTTTAGGGGGAATATATCCCACAATCCTCCGCCCCAGTGGGGGGATAAATCCCATGAAGCTTTGCGGTAAACAAAATGGCGGAGTATTCCCATGAGCCTTTGCGCCTTTGGGGGGAATATATCCCATGATCCTCCGCCCCAGTGGGGGGATAAATCCCATGAAGCTTTGCGGTAAACAATGGCGGACAAATCCCATGAGCCTCTGCGCGTTTAGTGGGGAATATATCCCACGATCCTCCGCGCCATTGGGGGGATAAATCCCATGAAGCTTTGCGGTAAACAAAATGGCGGACAAATCCCATGAGCCTTTGCGAGTTAAGGGGGGAATATATCCCATGATCCTCCGCCCCAGTGGGGGGATAAATCCCATGAAGCTTTGCGGTAAACAATGGCGGACAAATCCCATGAGCCTTTGCGCGTTAAGGGGGAATATATCCCACAATCCTCCGCCCCAGTGGGGGGATAAATCCCATGAAGCATTGCGGTAAGCAATGGCGGAAAAATCCCATGAGCCTTTGCGCGTTAAGGGGGAATATATCCCATGATCCTCCGCTTCAGTGGGGGGATAAATCCCATGAAGCTTTGCGGTTAACAATGGCGGACAAATCCCATGAGCCTTTGCGCGTTTAGGGGGAATATATCCCACAATCCTCCGCCCCAGTGGGGGGATAAATCCCATGAAGCTTTGCGGTAAACAATGGCGGACAAATCCCATGAGCCTTTGCGCGTTAAGGGGGAATATATCCCATGATCCTCCGCCTCAGTGGGGGGATAAATCCCATGAAGCTTTGCGGTAAACAATGGCGGACAAATCCCATGAGCCTCTGCGCGTTTAGGGGGAATATATCCCATGATCCTCCGCCCCAGTGGGGGGATAAATCCCATGAAGCTTTGCGGTAAACAATGGCGGACAAATCCCATGAGCCTTTGCGAGTTCAGGGGGGAATATATCCCATGATCCTGCGCGCCAGTGGGGGGATAAATACCATGAAGCTTTGCGGTAAACAATGGCGGACAAATCCCATGAGCCTTTGCGCGTTAAGGGGGAATATATCCCATGATCCTCCGCCCCAGTGGGGGGATAAATCCCATGAAGCTTTGCGGTAAACAAAATGGCGGACAAATCCCATGAGCCTCTGCGCGTTTGGGGGGAATAAATCCCATGATCCTCGGCGCCAGTGGGGGGATAAATCCCATGAGCCTTTGCGCGTTTAGGGGGAATATATCCCATGATCCTCCGCGCCATTGGGGGGGATAAATCCCATGGATCTTTGCGGTAAACAAAGGCGGACAAATCCCATGAGCCTTTGCGCGTTTAGGGGGAATATATCCCATGATCCTCCGCGCCATTGGGGGAGATAAATCCCATGAAGCTTTGCGGTAAACAATGGCGGACAGATCCCATGAGCCTCTGCGCGTTTAGGGGGAATATATCCCATGATCCTCCGCGCCATTGGGGGGGATAAATCCCATGAAGCTTTGCGGTAAACAATGGCGGACAAATCCCATGAGCCTTTGCGCGTTTAGGGGGGAATATATCCCATGATCCTCCGCCCCAGTGGGGGGATAAATCCCATGAAGCTTTGCGGTAAACAATGGCGGATTATTCCCATGAGCCTCTGCGCGTTTAGTGGGGAATATATCCCATGATCCTCCGCGCCATTGGGGGGGATAAATCCCATGAAGCTTTGCGGTAAACAATGGCGGACAGATCCCATGAGCCTCTGCGCGTTTAGGGGGAATATATCCCACAATCCTCCGCCCCAGTGGGGGGATAAATCCCATGAAGCTTTGCGGTAAACAATGGCGGACAAATCCCATGAGCCTTTGCGCGTTAAGGGGGAATATATCCCATGATCCTCCGCCCCAGTGGGGGGATAAATCCCATGAACCTTTAAGGTAAACAATGGCGGACAAATCCCATGAGCCTTTGCGCGTTTAGGGGGAATATATCCCATGATCCTCCGCCTCAGTGGGTGGATAAATCCCATGAAGCATTGCGGTAAACAATGGCGGACAAATCCCATGAGCCTCTGCGCGTTTAGGGGGAATATATCCCACAATCCTCCGCCCCAGTGGGGGGATAAATCCCATGAAGCTTTGCGGTAAACAATGGCGGACAAATCCCATGAGCCTTTGCGCGTTTGGGGGGAATATATCCCATGATCCTCCGCGCCATTGGGGGGATAAATCCCATGATCCTCCGCGCCTGTAAAGCGGCTGCATCGCGGCGTTCCCGGCGCGGTAGCCGGAGGATTAATCCCGGGATTTCTCCGGCGGGGAACGCGGAAAAATCCCTGCGCCTTGGGTGCGTCAGTTCGGGAGGAATTCCGGGGATTTTCCGCGCGGGGAATCGGAAAATAATCCGGGAATATTCGGCGTTTATTGGCGGGTCTATCCCATGGTGCACCGCGGCCCTGCCGTCTCCATGGCGACGGCGCAGGCGTACCGCGTTCAAGCGAAAAATAGGGGGGGGCTAACGATGGGCGTGGTCTATGCAGGGGCGTGTCCTCAGTAGGAGACGGCGATTGGTCGAGCTAGTCCCCGCCTCTCCGTGCTTTCCGAAGACGTCATTGCCCGGCGCCGACGGGGAGAGAGGCCGGCCCGGGGTGAGCGCGGATCCCAAAAAATCCCAAAATCCCCAAAAAATCCCCAAAATCCCGCCCAGGGGAGGGGTACGGGAGCAGCCGGGGGTGGGGGAGGGCCGCGGAGAACGGGGGGCGCGGGGAGGGCGGGAGGGGCTGGTTTGGGGAGGTTTTGGGTGAATTTGTGAGAAAATCGTTCATTTTTGGGAACGAACGGGAATTTGGGGGGTGTACGTGGAATTTTCGGGAAAATTTTGGAGATTTATGGAGTTTGGTTGGGAAGATTGGGGGAAATTTGGGAATTGTAGGGGAATTCGGGGAATTTTTTTGGGGTTTTATTGGGAATTTTGGGGGAAAATTGGGAACTTTGGTGGAATTTTTGGAAATTTATGGGTTTTATGGGGAATTGTGGGGGTAATTCAGGGGATTTTGAGTGAAACAATTCTACTTTGGGGGATTTCGGGAAAATTTGGGGAATTTTGGGGGAAATTCTGCGGTTTTTGGGGAGTTATGTGGAATTTTGGGGGAACTTTGGGTATTTCGGTGGAATTTTGGGGGAACATTGGGATATTGGGGGAAATTTTGGGAGAATTTTGGAACCTTTGGGGATTTGGGTGGGATTTTGGAGGCCCTTTGGGGATTTTGATGAATATTTGGGCATTTTGGCGTAAGTTTGGCGATTTTGGGTGGAATTTTAGGGATTTTTGGGGGGAATTTTGTGACTTTTGGGGATTTGGGTGGGATTTTGGAGGAACGTTGGGGATTTTTGGGGTGATTTTGGAGATGCTGGGTGGAATTTCCGCCTCTTCCCCCTCCCCCCTCTGACCTCCTCCCCTCCCCTCCCCCCCCAGGCCATGAAGGAGGCTCCGCCCCGCCCACACGCGGGGGGAGGAGCTCCCGCCAGCCCCTCCTCCCCTCCCGGCCCCTCCCCGTCCCCTCCCCCGTTCTTCGCGCTGCTGGGGGGGGCGGGGCCGGAGCGCAGCGCGGGGGGCGGGGCCGGCGGCGGGGGGCGGGGCTGGGCGGGGCCGCGGACGCTCCCCCCGCGGTGCTGGCGGCGCAGGGGCGCCCCCCGGCGGCGGCTGCGGGCGCTGCGGCTCCTGCGCCTCCTCCTGGCCCGCCCGGGGCTCTGGGGGGGGAGGGGCGCCCGCCCCCGCGCCGCGGGGGGGAGGGGCACCCGCAAGGCCACGCCCCTCCCCGGCCGACGCCGGCCCCGCCCCGAGGGCGGCCAGGAAGTGACAAAAGAGGAGGAGGACGGGCCGGTGGTGGGAGGGGCTTCCTTCACCACGCCCCCCCTGACGGACCTGCTGCCCCTCCCCCACCCGCTGGCACCGCCCCTCCTTCATGAGAGGGCGGGGCTGGGGGAGGGCGGGGATGAAGGTGAGGAGGGAGGTGGGGGAAGGGCGGGGGGGCCTATGGTTGAGGGGCATGACCTAATACGTGGGGGAGGGGCCTAAATCTGGAGGGTGGGGCCTAAATTTGTGGAGGGGCCTTATTGTGAGGGGGAGTGGCTAAATTGTGGGGGGAGGAGCCAAAATGTGGAGGAGGGGCTTTCATGGGGAAGGGAGGGGCTTAAATGTGGCAGGAGGGGCCTAAACTGGGGGCGGGGCCTAAATCATTGGGGGGGGGCTAAAATTTGGGGCAGGCCCAAAATTTGAGGTGGAGGAGCTTAAATAGTGGGGGAGGGGCTTAAATAGGGGTGGAGTCTAAAGGGGAGTGGCCTAATTTTTTGGGGAGGGGCCTAAGTGTGGGGAGGAGGGGCCTAATGGCAGGGGGAGGGACCTAAATGTGGGAGGGTGAAGCCAAAATTTTTTGGGGGGGAGGGGCGGGGGTAGCTCTGGGAGGGGATGGGGGGAACCAAAGTTGGGGGCGGGGCTGACCCTATTTGGGGGCGGGGCCTGGTGTTCTGGGGTCCCTCACCACTCCCCCTCCCCCACCATTTGCAGGTCCCCTCCTGAATGGGCTGGGGGGGGGTGGGGTGGGGGCGGGGCCTCTCCCGGGCTGCCCCTCCCCCCCGCACGCCCCTCCCCCCGCCTGCCCGGGCCCCATCCTGATCAGCAACGTCACCGGAGGGGGCGGGGCTGAACTCGAGCCACGCCCCTCACCTGGATCCGGCCACGCCACTTCGGCCACGCCCCCGCCACGGGCCCCGCCCCCCGGGCAGTCCAGCCCGCCCCTGCGGGAGGAGCACGTGACCTGCGTGCAGAGTGAGTGACATCATCGGTGACATCATCGCACGGGGCGGTGACATCATAGGGGCTGTAGGTTTTGGGGTGATGTCATCAAGGCGCGGGGATAGGGGCGATGACGTCATCAGGAATCGGAATTGGGATGGTGACGTCATCAGAGAGGGAGGCACAGCCGAGATGATGATGTCATCAGGGGATGGCATCGGGGCGATGACGTCATAGGTAAGGGGGCTTGGACCGATGATGTCATCAGAAAGGGAAATTCGGGGAGGTTGGGTGGAATTTGGGGATTTTTTGGGACTTCAGTTGGAATTTTGCAATTTTGGGTGGATTTTGAGTGGAATGCTTGTGACTTTTTCGGATATTGGGTGCAATTTTGGGATTTTTTGGGATTGCAACGGGAACTTTGGGAATTGTGGGTGGAACTTTGGGAATTCGGGTCGCCAGGCATCCTGGACGAGTTCCTGCAGGCCTACGGGAGCCTCATCCCCGTCAGCGCCGACGAGGTCGTGGAGAAGCTCGAGGACATTTTCCAGCAGGAGTTCAGCACCCCCCAGAGGTGCGGAATTCAAGGGATTTCAGGGATTCTGGGGACTCTTTGTGGAATTTTGGGGATTTTTATGGAATTTTGGGGGATCCTGGGGGAGATTTGGGGGATTATTGGGGGGGATTTTTTGGGGATTTTTTTTTTTTTTTTGTGATTTTTTTTGTGATTTTTTGGGGGTTTTCTTGGGATTTTTGAGGGATTTTTTTAAGAAATTTTTTTTTTAATTTTTTTGTGGTAGGGAATTTCGGGTTTTATTTGCAATATTGTGGGGTTTTTTTGAGGTTTTTCTCTTTTGATTTCTTTATGATTTTTTTGGTTTTTTGGTGCATTTTTTTAGGTTTTTCCTGGGATTTTTGGGGGTTTTTTACTTTTTGGGATTCTTCTGGGGGAGCTTTTTTGGGGAATTTTTTCGGGATTTTTGTTCAGGTTTTTTTGGGAATTCCAGGTTTTATTTTGGGATTAATTTTGGGGTGTTTTGTGTTTTTTTGGGATTTCTTTGGTGTTTTTTTTAGGATTTTTTTTTTTTTGTTTTGGTTTGGTTTTTTTTTAATTTCGGTGGGGATTTTTTTGGGTTTTTTTTGCCAATTCTCGGCAATCCCAGGGCTGATTTTGGGTTTTTTGTGGCTGGGGGCAGGCGGGGCTCGGTGCAGCAGCTCCTCCAGTCCTACCAGCGCCTGCCGGGCTCGGCACTGCTCCGCGGCTTCCGCGTCAGCTACAAACGCCACGTGCTCACCATGGACGACCTGCAGACGCTCTACGGCCCCAACTGGCTCAACGACCAGGTTTGGGGCGAATTCCGGGCACTTCGGGAAATTTGGGGATTTTGGCGATTTTTTGCAGACTTTTTGGGAGTTTTACAGGGTTTTTTGGGGGTTATTGGAGTGGGTTTAGGCAGGTTTTGGTGGGTTTAGGGAAGGTTTTCGGGGATTTTGGGGTGTTTTGGGTAGTTTGGGGTGGTTTGGGGGTATTTTTTGGGATTTTGGGGTGGTTTTGGGGCGTTTTTTCCATTTTTTGGGGTGTTTTGGTGTGTTTTTCGGTGTTGTTGGGTGCTGTCGGGGCGCTCAGGTGAGCCCTTGCAGGTGATGAACATGTACGGGGACCTGGTCATGGACGCCGTGCCCGACAAGGTGAGCGTGGGGGCGGAGCCGGGGGCGGGGCTTGGCTGGGCAGGGGCGGGGCCAGGCTGGGAATGGCGCCCAGGTGAGCCCCAGGTGTGCTGGGCGTGTCCCAGGTGAGCCCCGCCCCCTCCCCAGGTGCACTTCTTCAACTCCTTTTTCTACGACAAACTCCGCACCCGAGGCTACGAGGGCGTGCAGCGCTGGACCAAGAACGTGAGGGGCGGGGCCTGACCGGGTGGGCGGGGCCAAGGTGGGCGTGGCTCGGGGGCAGCACTGGACCAAGAACATGAGGGGCGGGGCCAAGGTGGGTTAGGCCAGGGTGGGCGTGGCTCTGGGGGCAGCAAAGGACCAAGAATGTGAGGGGCGGTGCTTAAAGGGGTGGGACCTAAAGGGGCAGGATCAGGTATGGGCGTGGCCAGATATGTGTTCAGGAACATATGGGCGTGGCCAGGTCTGCTTAGGGCCAGTTGTGGAGGTAACAAGATACACTCACATTCACATGTGGGCGTGGCCAGGTGTGGGCGTGGCTTTGGGCACCAGGCTAGACTAAGAACGTGGGGGTGGAGCCTAATGGGGTGTGGCCAGGTATGCTCAGTGTTAGAGGTGGGCGTGGCCAGGTGGGTTCAGGAACTGGTGGGTGTGGCCAGCTCTGCTTTAGGCCAGGTGTGGGCGTGGCCAGATGTGTCCCGGAACATGTGGGCGTGGCCAGGTGCGCTCAGCACCAGCTGCGAGCGCGGCCCGCACCCAACCCCCACCCCCAGACAGGGCATATCCCCCAAAAACCCCTCCCCCGTCCCGCCCCTGGGGAGTTGGGCGTGTCCTTGCCTGCTGGGGGGGCGTGTCCCACGGCTGGCCCCGCCCCCGGGCAGGTGGACATTTTCGGCAAGGAGCTGCTGCTGATCCCCATCCACCTGGAGGTGCACTGGTCGCTGGTGGCCGTGGACGTGGTGCGCCGCACCATCACCTACTTCGACTCGCAGCGCACGCTCAACCGCCGCTGCCCCAAGGTGGGCGGGGCCCGGAAAGGGGGAGGGCCTCCTATAAAGGGGGCGTGGTCATGGGGTTAAAATTGGAAGGGGCGGGGTTGGATTTTGTTCCCTTTCATTGGTTGGTTTTGGCTGAAGTTTGATTAATTGTGGAGTGGGAAGAGTTAAAGGGGAGAGATTTGGCCCCAAAATGTAGGCGTGGTCATTCAAAGAGGGGGTGTGGCCAGGTTTGTAAATTAGAGGAGGTGGGGCTTGTGTTTGCCTTAAAATTAAAATATTATGCAAATAAAAAATTCCTGTCAAAAAACTCTTTTAGTTTTAGGGTGGGAGGTGCTAAACACAGAAAGGCGTGGCCCCAAATTGGGGGCGTGCCCTCCCAAAACTGGGCGTGGCCAAGAATGCATGAGGGCGTGGTTAAAGCAGAAGGGTGGGGCCAAACCCAGAGCACCCAAATCCCCTTTTATTGCCTTGAAATTGGGTGGGTGGGGCTTAAAGGGGTGTGGTGGGTGGGCGTGACCAGGCGTGTTTCGGGGGCGTGGCTTCGCATTTAGACGGTGTGGCTTCTCATTTAGAGGGCGGGGCTTGAGTTTTGTGGGCGGGGCTTGAAGGTTAAGTGATTGGTGGGTGTGGTCACCACGTTTGGCCCCTCCCCTGGCTGATCACGCCCCGTTTTGGCCCCGCCCCCAGCACATCTGCCGCTACCTGCAGGCCGAGGCTGACAAGAAGGAGCGGCCGGACTTCCGCGAGGGCTGGAGGGGCGCCTTCAAAATGGTCAGGGGGGACCCAAAACCGCCAGAAACCACCCCAAAAATCCCCCAGAAATCCCACCCGGGGTGGCCCCACATGTCCAAAAAAATCCCAAAAAAAACCCTTCCAAAAATCTTTAAAAATTCCAAACAGTCCCCCAAAAATCTCAGCCGGGGTGGCCCAAAATGCCAAAAAAAAAAATCCCCAAAAAAATCACCCAATAAATCCTAAAAATATCCTCAAAAAACATTTACAAAAACAAAAAAATCCCATCTGGGGTGGTCCAAAATGTCTGACAAAAAACACCCCAAAAAACCCAAAAAAAATCCCAAAAAGACCTCAAAAATCTTTAAAAATAAAAATCCCCATAAATCCCACCCAATATGACCCAAAATTCCCTTTTGTGGCTCCAAAAAAATCCTAGAAATATCCCTGGAGAAAAAAAACCAGAAAAAATCCCCAAAATACCGAAAAATCCCCCAAAAAATCCCAAAAAAGTCTCAAAAATCCCTAATGATCGCAAAAAAGTCTCAAAAACCCCTAAAAGTCCCATCAAAAACCCCTGAAAATCCCCCAAGAGTCCTTGGAATTCCCCAGAAACAAAAAAAAAATCCCCAAAAATCCCCGAAAATCCCAAAAATCCTCAAAACCCTAAAAAATCTCCAAAGAATCCCGAAATTGGTAATTTTGGGTTTTTTGCCCCAGAACGTCGCCCGGCAGAACAACGACAGCGACTGCGGCGCCTTTGTGTTGCAGGTGAGCGGGGTTTGGGACGGGAGAATTTGGGGGAAATTTGGGATTTTTGGGAATTGTGGGTGGTGTTGGGGTGAATTTGGGGGAATTTTGAGGGATTTTTGAGAGTAATTTTGGAGTTAATTCTGGGATTTTTGGGCTAATTTGGGGTGAATTTTGGTTATTTTTGGGCAAATTTAGGGTGGATTTTTGAGGCCGATTCTGGGATTTTGGGGCGGATTTGGGATGAATTTTGGGTGGGTTTGGGGCGGATTTTTTGGTGTAATTTTGGGGTTGCTTCTGGGATTCTGGGGCGGATTTCCCCTTGGAGTTTTACCTGATTTTGGGTTTTTTTTGGGGGGATTTTGGGCCCCCAGTACTGCAAGTTCCTGGCGCTGGGGCGCCCGTTCAGCTTCACGCAGCAGGACATGCCGCACCTGCGCCGCCTGATGTACAAGGAGCTCTGCCACTGCCAGCTCGCCCTCTGACCCCCCGGAATCCGGGGAACCCCCCCAGAACCCCCAAATCCCCTAATTCCCAAAAAAACCCGGAAAAGCGCAAAAAACCCCTTGGAAATCGGGCTCGGAATGGCCAAAATGCGGGAAAAAAAGTGATTTTGGGGGGGGGGGGTGGTGGGCGGGGTTTGGGGGGATGGGCGGGGTTTGGGGGACCCCAGAATTTGGGAATTTTTTGGATCCCGAAAAACCCAAAAATCCCCAAAAAAATCTGAAAAAAATCCAAAAAAACCCAAAAAGCCCAATGAAAATTGGCCTCGGAGTGTGTGAAATGTGGAAAAAATGGGAATTTTGGGGGGGGGGATAGGCGGGGTTTGGGGGGGCCCAAAATTTTGGGAACTTTTTGGATCCCGAAAAAACTGAAAATCCCAATAAAATCCAAAAAAAATCAAAAAAAAAATCCAAAAAAGCAAAAAAAACCCATGAAAATTGGCCTTGGAGTGGATGAAATGTGGAAAAAAATGGGAATATTTAGGGGGGATGGGTGGGCTTTGGAGGGCCCCAAATGTTGGGAATTTTTTTGGATCTTGAAAAACCCAAAAGCCCCAAAAAAATAAAAAAAATCCTAAAAAAAGCAGAAAACCCTATGGAAATCGGCCTTGGAGTGGATGGAATGTGGAAAAGATGGGAATTTTGGGGGGGGATGGGCGGGGTTTGGGGGAGCCACAAAATCTGGGAATTTTTTCAATCCCGAAAAACCCAGAAAATCCTAAAATTTCCCCCCAAAAAACCCAAAAGATTCCAAAAACTGCTTGAAAATGCACCCCCAAAACTGGATTTTTTGGGAGGTAAACGGGGGGATTTGGGGGATTTTTGGGGTTTTGGGATCGAAAGGGGAAGCACCAAAAATCTGGGAATTGTTGGAAGTCCTGAATATGCAGCAAAAAAGCAAAAAAAAAAAAAAAAAATCCCCAAAAAACCTCCCAAGAAACCCAGAAAAGTAAAAAAAAATTCCCAGAAATGCTAAAAATGCCCAAAAATTCAAAAGCAATCCTGAAAAATGGAAAAGAGCCCAAAAAAACCCCCAGAATTCCCCCAAATTCCCCAAAACTCTCAAGATTCACCCAAAATTCCCAAAATCTCCCAAAAATTTTCCCAAAAATTCCCAAGAATTCCCCCAAATTCTCCCAATTTTCCTCAAATTTTCCCCAGATTTCCCGAATTTTCCGTTTCGAAGCCGGCGCAGAAAAACTTTGGGAATAAAAAGGAGCAAAAACCGACGAGAAAAACCCAAAAAATCCCAAATTTGGGCTGGGGGGAGGGGCCGGGGGCATTTTGGAAATTTTTGGGGCCATTCTGGGGGGATTTGGGACATTTTTGGGGCAAATTCTGGGACTTTTGGGGTTTTTTTTTTTTTTGTTGTTTTTGGGGCATTTTTGGGGGGATTTGGGGACAATTTAGGGGATTTTGGGGGCATTCGGGGGGGTTTGGGGAGATATGGGGACATTTTTGGGGATTTTTGGGTTTTTCATGGTCGTTTTGGGGGGATTTGGGGTCGAGTGGGGACATTTTAGGGCTTTTTGGGACATTTGTCATTTTTCGGGCCAATTAGGGGGGATTTGGGGTCATTTTTGGGGGATTTGGGATCATTTTTGGGGCCCTTTCGGGTCATTTTTGGGGACATTCATGGGGTTTATTGGGGTTTTTGAGCCATTTTGGGGGGATTTGGGGACATTTTTTGGGGGGATTCTGGGGGAATTTTGGGACATTTTTGGGACATTTTTTGGGGGGATTTGGGGACATTTTTTGGGGGGATTCTGGGGGAATTTTGGGACATTTTTGGGACATTTTTTGGGGGGATTCTGGGGGAATTTTGGGACATTTTTGGGACATTTTTTGGGGGGATTCTGGGGGAATTTTGGGACATTTTTGGGACATTTTTTGGGGGGATTTGGGGACATTTTTTGGGGGGATTCTGGGGGAATTTTGGGACATTTTTGGGACATTTTTTGGGGGGATTTGGGGACTTTTTTGGGGGGATTTGGGGACATTTTTGGGACATTTTTTGGGGGGATTCTGGGGGAATTTTGGGACATTTTTGCGGGGATTTTGGGACATTTTTGGGACATTTTTTGGGGGGATTCTGGGGGAATTTTGGGACATTTTTGCGGGGATTTTGGGACATTTTTGGGACATTTTTTGGGGGGATTTGGGGACTTTTTTGGGGGGATTTTGGGACATTTTTGGGACATTTTTTGGGGGGATTCTGGGACAATTTTAGGACATTTTTGCGGGGATTTTGGGACATTTTTGGGACATTTTTGGGGGGGATTCTGGGGGAATTTTGGGACATTTTTGCGGGGATTTTGGGACATTTTTGAGGCATTTCCGGGCAATTCGGGGCCGTTCTGAGGGGGTCGCACCCACCGCGGTGGGAGGGGGAGGGGCGCCATCCCTCCCTCCCCTCCCCCCTCCCGCTCAATTCCGGTGCGCGGCCCCTTTAAGAGCCCCTCCCCCCTTTTTTTGGGGGGCCTCCCTCCCCCTTCCCCCCCTTCTGAATTTTGGGCTCTCCCATTTTGGGGGAGCGGCGCCCGAACCCCCCCCTCCCCCCCCAACTTGGTTCGTTCCGGCCACGCCCCTCCGCGCTTCGGCCACGCCCCCTCCTCATTGTCCCAACGCTGGGAGGGCGTGGCCCCTTTTCGCCCCGCCCATCCCCGCGCGGCTCCTAGCCAATGGGCGAGCGGCGGGGGCGTGGCTGCGGGGGCGGAGTGGACCAATGG
This sequence comes from Anomalospiza imberbis, assembly GCF_031753505.1. NCBI lineage: Eukaryota > Metazoa > Chordata > Aves > Passeriformes > Viduidae > Anomalospiza > Anomalospiza imberbis. Next base: position 84,574 of record NW_027099438.1, read on the forward strand.
CGGCGCGGGGGGAGGCGCGGCCCGGGCGCTTCTTAAGGCGGCGCCGGGCGGGGGGGGGCGCGAGCGGAGCGCGGAGATGTCGGCGAGTCACGACAGCCGGTGCGATACGGGGCGATACCGGGCGGTACCGGGCGCTACGGGAGCGGCGCGGCCGCGGGAGGGGAAGGGGAGCGCGCCCCCGCGTGAGGGGAGGGTTTTGGTGGGGGGGGGGGGAAATGGCGGCGCTTTCTCCTCACCGCCGCGATTCTCTGAGGGGAGCCCGGCGCTTTTTCGGCGTTCCCGGCCGGGCCCCGCCGCCCCGCGGGGTTTCCGTCCGGTTTTTTTCCCGTTTATTTTGCGGTTTTTGCCCCGGTTTTTTTTTAAATTCCCCCCTCCCCCGCCCCACGTGGTCAGCGCCGCGCGCGCGCCTCCATTGTTCCACCCCCCCCCCCTCACGGCGGGCGCGGTGACGTCACGCGCGGCGCGGCGTGTATATTGGCCGGTTCGTGAGGGGGGACCGGAAGTGGGCGGGGCTTCGCCTCACGGCGCGATTTCCGGTGGCGCCGCGTGGTCGGAGGGGGGAGGGGGAGGGGCTGGAGCCGCTTCCGATCACGTGGGTGGGCAAAAAAAAAAAAAAAAAAGACGTGAGGCTGTCGCGATAGCGCGGCGGTGACGTCACGATATGGGGCGGTGACGTCATGGCGACGCGGTTTAACCCACACCACCACCCCCCCCCGGCAGATCTCGCGAGAGCGGCCCCGAGGGGATGGAGCCGGACGGGGTCATCGAGGTCAGGAACTGGGAAGGACTGGGAGGGGTTAAAGTCAAACTGGGAAGGACTGGGAGGGGTTAAAGTCAAACTGGGATGGACTGGGAAGGGTTAAAGTTAAACTGGGATGGACTGGGAGGGGTTAAAGTCAAACTGGGATGGACTGGGAAGGGTTAAAGTCAAACTGGGATGGACTGGGAAGGATTGAAGTTAAACTGGGTAGCGTTAAAGTTAAACTGGGAAGGACTGGGAAGGGTTAAAGTCAGACTGGGGTGGACTGGGAAGGGTTAAAGTCAGACTGGGAAGGGTTAAAGTCATCCTGGGAGGGACTGGCAGGGGTTTCCAGTCTTCCCAGTAAGACTTGAGCCCCTCCCAGTCTGTCCCAGTATGGGTGGGGTTTCAGTAGGAGGAGCTGGAGCCATACTGGGATGGACTGGGAGGGGTAAAATCAAACTGGGATGGACTGGGAGGGGTCAGAGCCATACTGGGATGGACTGGGAAGGGTTAAAGTTAAACTGGAAGGGACTGGGATGAACTGGGAAGGGGTAAAGTGAAATTTGGGAGGGACTGGGAGGGTGTAGTGCCATACTGGGAGGGGTCAGAGCCATACTGGGATGGGCTGGGAGGGGTAAAATCAAACTGGGATGGACTGGGAGAGGTAAAATCAAACTGGGATGGACTGGGAGGGGTCAGAGCCATACTGGGATGGACGGAAGGGGTCAGAGCCATACTGGTCAGACTGGGAGGGGTCAGAGCCATACTGGTCAGACTGGGCCGAGCCCTCCTCCTCCTCACTGGGGCAGGGCTGGGCCGGTTTCCACCAGTTTAAACCGGTTCGTACCGGTCGCGTGGGCCATGGGGCTCCGTGCCGCTCCTTACTGGTCCGTACTGGTCTGTACTGGTGCAGAGCAACTGGCACGAGGTGGTGGACAGCTTCGACGAGATGAACCTGTCGGAGGCGCTGCTGCGCGGGATCTACGCCTACGGCTTCGAGAAACCCTCGGCCATCCAGCAGAGAGCCATCCTGCCCTGCATCAAAGGTAAACGCACCTGGGCAGGTGTGACCAGTTCGGACCAGTATGGACCAGTATAGACCAGTACGGACCAGTATAGACCAGTACAGAGCAGTACAGCCCAGTACAGCCCAGTACAGCACAGTACGGACCAGTACAGCCCAGCCATCCTGCCCTGCATCAAAGGTAAACGCACCTGGGCAGGTGTGACCAGTTCGGACCAGTATGGACCAGTATAGACCAGTACGGACCAGTATAGACCAGTACAGAGCAGTACGGACCAGTACAGAGCAGTACAGCCCAGCCATCCTGCCCTGCATCAAAGGTAAACGCACCTGGGCAGGTGTGACCAGTACGGACCAGTACAGACCAGTACGGACCAGTACGGACCAGTACAGAGCAGTACAGCCCAGTACAGCACAGTACAGACCAGTACAGCCCAGCCATCCTGCCCTGCATCAAAGGTAAACGCACCTGGGCAGGTGTGACCAGTACAGACCAGTACAGACCAGTATAGACCAGTACAGACCAGTACGGACCAGTACAGACCAGTACAGACCAGTACAGAGCAGCCATCCTGCCCTGCATCAAAGGTAAACGCACCTGGGCAGGTGTGACCAGTACGGACCAGTATGGACCAGTATAGACCAGTACGGACCAGTATAGACCAGTACAGAGCAGTACGGACCAGTACAGAGCAGTACAGACCAGTACAGCCCAGTACAGCCCAGCCATCCTGCCCTGCATCAAAGGTAAACGCACCTGGGCAGGTGTGACCAGTACGGACCAGTACGGACCAGTACGGACCAGTACGGACCAGTACGGACCAGTACAGACCAGTACAGACCAGTACAGCACAGTACAGCCCAGTACAGACCAGTACAGCCCAGCCATCCTGCCCTGCATCAAAGGTAAACGCACCTGGGCAGGTGTGACCAGTACGGACCAGTACAGACCAGTACGGACCAGTACGGACCAGTACGGACCAGTACAGACCAGTACAGACCAGTACAGACCAGTACAGCCCAGCCATCCTGCCCTGCATCAAAGGTAAACGCACCTGGGCAGGTATGACCAGTACGGACCAGTATAGACCAGTACGGACCAGTACAGACCAGTACAGACCAGTACGGACCAGTACAGAGCAGTACAGACCAGTACAGAGCAGTACGGACCAGTACAGACCAGTACAGCCCAGTACAGACCAGTACAGCCCAGTACAGACCAGTACAGACCAGTATAGACCAGCACAGACCAGTACAGCCCAGTACAGCCCAGCCATCCTGCCCTGCATCAAAGGTAAACGCACCTGGGCAGGTGTGACCAGTACGGACCAGTACAGACCAGTACGGACCAGTACAGACCAGTACAGATCAGTACGGACCAGTACAGACCAGTACGGACCAGTACAGACCAGTACAGACCAGTACAGAGCAGTACGGACCAGTACGGACCAGTATAGACCAGTACAGACCAGTACAGCCCAGTACAGCCCAGCCATCCTGCCCTGCATCAAAGGTAAACGCACCTGGGCAGGTGTGACCAGTACGGACCAGTACGGACCAGTACGGACCAGTACAGACCAGTACAGACCAGTACGGACCAGTACGGACCAGTACGGACCAGTACAGAGCAGCCATCCTGCCCTGCATCAAAGGTAAACGCACCTGGGCAGGTGTGACCAGTATGGACCAGTATGGACCAGTACGGACCAGTACGGACCAGTACGGACCAGTACAGCCCAGTACAGACCAGTACAGACCAGTACAGCACAGTACAGCCCAGTACAGCCCAGTACAGCCCAGCCATCCTGCCCTGCATCAAAGGTAAACTCACCTGGAACACCTGGGCAGGTACATGGGACTTGTCCCAGTATAAACCAGTACAAACCAGTACAGCCCCAGTGCTCCCAGTACACACCTGTGCCACACCTGTGTGTGTTCACCTGTCCCCAGGTTATGACGTCATTGCGCAGGCGCAGTCGCGCACAGGTGACACACCTGTGACACACCTGTGTGTGTTTACCTGTCCCCAGGTTATGACGTCATTGCGCAGGCGCAGTCGGGCACAGGTGACACACCTGTGACACACCTGCCTTTGTTTACCTGTCCCCAGGTTATGACGTCATCGCGCAGGCGCAGTCCGGCACAGGTGACACACCTGTGCACACCTGTGTGTGTTTACCTGTCCCCAGGTTATGACGTCATCGCGCAGGCGCAGTCCGGCACAGGTGACACACCTGTGACACACCTGTGACACACCTGTGTGTGTTCACCTGTCCCCAGGTTATGACGTCATCGCGCAGGCGCAGTCTGGCACAGGTGACACACCTGTGACACACCTGTGCACACCTGTGTGTGTTCACCTGTCCCCAGGTTATGACGTCATCGCGCAGGCGCAGTCTGGCACAGGTGACACACCTGTGACACACCTGTGCACACCTGCCTTTGTTTACCTGTCCCCAGGTTATGACGTCATTGCGCAGGCGCAGTCGGGCACAGGTGACACACCTGTGACACACCTGTGTGTGTTCACCTGTCCCCAGGTTATGACGTCATCGCGCAGGCGCAGTCCGGCACAGGTGACACACCTGTGACACACCTGTGACACACCTGTGTGTGTTCACCTGTCCCCAGGTTATGACGTCATCGCGCAGGCGCAGTCCGGCACAGGTGACACACCTGTGACACACCTGTGACACACCTGTGTGTGTTCACCTGTCCCCAGGTTATGACGTCATCGCGCAGGCGCAGTCTGGCACAGGTGACACACCTGTGACACACCTGTGCACACCTGTGTGTGTTCACCTGTCCCCAGGTTATGACGTCATCGCGCAGGCGCAGTCCGGCACAGGTGACACACCTGTGACACACCTGTGCACACCTGTGTGTGTTCACCTGTCCCCAGGTTATGACGTCATTGCGCAGGCGCAGTCCGGCACAGGTGACACACCTGTGACACACCTGTGCACACCTGTGTGTGTTTACCTGTCCCCAGGTTATGACGTCATCGCGCAGGCGCAGTCTGGCACAGGTGACACACCTGTGACACACCTGTGCACACCTGTCTGTGTTTACCTGTCCCCAGGTTATGACGTCATCGCGCAGGCGCAGTCTGGCACAGGTGACACACCTGTGACACACCTGTGCACACCTGCCTTTGTTTACCTGTCCCCAGGTTATGACGTCATCGCGCAGGCGCAGTCTGGCACAGGTGACACACCTGTGACACACCTGTGCACACCTGTCTGTGTTTACCTGTCCCCAGGTTATGACGTCATCGCGCAGGCGCAGTCCGGCACAGGTGACACACCTGTGACACACCTGTGCACACCTGTGTGTGTTCACCTGTCCCCAGGTTATGACGTCATCGCGCAGGCGCAGTCCGGCACAGGTGACACACCTGTGCACACCTGCATTTGTTTACCTGTCCCCAGGTTATGACGTCATCGCGCAGGCGCAGTCTGGCACAGGTGACACACCTGTGACACACCTGTGCACACCTGTGTGTGTTTACCTGTCCCCAGGTTATGACGTCATCGCGCAGGCGCAGTCTGGCACAGGTGACACACCTGTGCACACCTGTCTGTGTTTACCTGTCCCCAGGTTATGACGTCATCGCGCAGGCGCAGTCCGGCACAGGTAAAACCGCCACCTTCGCCATCTCCATCCTGCAGCAGGTGGAGCTGGAGCTCAAGGCCACGCAGGCGCTCGTGCTGGCCCCCACGCGCGAGCTGGCCCAGCAGGTACCAGTATGAACCAGTATGAACCAGTACAGACCGGGACGGGCCGGTTTGGAGGGGTTTGGGCCAGCTCAAACCAGTACAAACCAGTCGGGGGGGGCGGGGACAGGTGTGAGTGGCTGCTGGGGATGGTGGTGCACCTGTGCAGGGACCAGTTTGGACCAGTATAAACCGGTTTGGACCAGTATAAACCGGTTTGGACCAGTATGGACCAGTATAGCCCAGTCTTAATTATTTCAAACCAGTACAAACCAGTATAACCTGGTCACAGTGGCTCCAGACCAGTACAAACCAGTATAAACCAGTACAAACCAGTCGGGGGGGGCGGGGGACAGGTGTGAGTGGCTGCTGGGGATGGTGGTGCACCTGTGCAGGGACCAGTTTGGACCAGTATGGACCAGTATAGCCCAGTCTTAATTATTTCAAACCCGTACAAACCAGTATAACCTGGTCACAGTGGCTCCAGACCAGTACAAACCAGTATAAACCAGTATAACCTGGTCTCAGTGGTTCCAGACCAGTACAAACCAGTATAAACCAGTATAACCCAGGCACTATGGCTCCAAACCAGTGCAAACCAGTCCGAGCTGGTCGAGGTTAGACTAAACCAGTAAAGGCCAGTATATCCCAGTATAACCCAGTCTTAATGGCTCCAAACCAGTCCATGCCAGTATAACCCACTCCAAACTGGGCTAGACCAGTACAAACCAGTCCAAACCAGTATAACTCGGTCTTAAAGGCTTCAAACCAGTATAAACCAGTATAAGCTAGTCTTAACAACTCCAGACCAGTATAAACCAGTATAATCCTGTCTTAATGACTCCAAACCAGTATAAACCAATCCAAACCAGTATAACCTACTTCAAAGTGGTCTAGACCAGTATAAACCAGTCCAAACCAGTATAACCCACTCCAAAGTGGTCTAGACCAGTATAAACCAGTCCAAACCAGTATAACCCACTCAAAAGCGGTCTAGACCAGTATAAACCAGTCCAAACCAGTATAACCCACTCAAAAGCGGTCTAGACCAGTATAAACCAGTCCAAACCAGTATAACCCACTCTAAATTGGTTCCTGCCATTCCAAACCAGTACAAACCAGTACAAACTGCTCCAAACCAGTATAAAAAATTCCAAACCAGTACAAACCAGTATAAACTGCTCCAAACCAGTATAAATCAGTATAAAACATTCCAAACCGGTCCAAACCAGTATAAACCAGTACAAACCAGTACAAACTGTTCCAAACCAGTATAAAACATCCCAAACTGGTCCAAACCAGTATAAACCAGTACAAAACCAGTACAAACTGTTCCAAACCAGTATAAAACATCCCAAACTGGTCCAAACCGGTCCAAACCAGTATAAACCAGTACAAACCAGTCCCCGCCGCCTGGGCAGGGCGGGGTCCGCTGGCCCCGATCCCAAATCCGGCGGGGGCAGAGCAGCTCCCAGTTCATCCCAGTCCGGCCCATTGCCCAAACTGGTTCATGCCTGGGGAACACGGTGACGTCACTGGTGACGTCAGCGATGACGTCATCGCGCCCGGGAGGGGAAAGGGCAGAATCTATAGATTTTGGGGGCTTTTTTTGGGAGAGTTTTTGGGGTGTTTTTTTTGTGATTTTGGACATTTGGGGATTTTTTTGGCAATTGTAGGGGTTTTTGGGGGATTTTTAGGTTTTTTGGGCTCTTTTGGGGCTTTTTGGGATTTTTTGGGGGGTTATTGCTGGGATTTTTGAGTTTTTTTGGGGTTTTTGGGGGGATTTTTTGTTTGTGGAGTTTTTGGGGTTTTTTGGCGGGTTTTTTTTTTTGTTTTTTTGTGATTTTTGTGGAATTTTGGGTTTCTTTTGGTTTTTTTTGAGGGATTTTTGGGCTTTTTTGGGGTCTTTTTGGGAGGGTTTTTTGGAGCTTTTTGAGTTTTTTTGGTTGCTTTTTGGGTTTTTTGGTGATTTTTTTTTTGGGTTTTTTGGGCTTTCTTGGATCTTTTGGGCGGGATTCTGGGGGCTTTTGGGGTTTTTTGCGGCTTTTTGGGCCTCTATTTGGGGCTTTTTTGGGTTTTTTTCGAGGTTTTTGTGGGGTTGTTTAGGGTTTGGGGGTTTTTTTTGGGCTGTTCTTTTTTTTTGCTGATGATGTCACTGATGACATCACAGATGACATCACAGATCCAGAAGGTGCTGATGGCTCTCGGGGACTGCGTGGGGGCCTCAAAAATGGGGTTGTTTATTGGGATTTTGAAATTTTAATGGGATTTTGGGGTTTTTATTGGATTTTGGTGTTTTGATGGATTTCAGCGGGGATTTCGGGGTTTTTTCGGCTGATGACGTCACTGATGATGTCATTGATGACGTCACAGATCCAGAAGGTGGTGATGGCCCTCGGGGACTACATGGGGGCCTCGTGCCACGCCTGCATCGGCGGCACCAACGTCCGGGCCGAGGTGCAGAAGCTGCAGCTGGAGGCGCCGCACGTCGTGGTGGGGACCCCGGGGCGCGTCTTCGACATGCTCAACCGGCGCTACCTGTGTGAGCGACCCCGAAATCCCGAAATTCACCCCAAAATCGGGAGCGGCGACCCCGAAAACCCCAAAGTGCCCACGCAGAATACCCAAAAATGGCCAAAATCCAGTGAGAAAGGGGCTAAAAATGGGGGAAAATCCGATTTAAAATGGGGTCTGGGGCGGCTCAACCGGCGCTACCTGTGTGAGCGACCCCGAAATCCCCGAAATTCACCCCAAAATCGGGAGCGGCGACCCCGAAAACCCCAAAGTGCCCACGCAGAATACCCAAAAATGGCCAAAATCCAGTGAGAAAGGGGCTAAAATGGGGAAAATCCGATTTAAAATGGGGTCTGGGGCGGCTCAACCGGCGCTGCCTGTGTGAGCGACCCCCGAAATCCCCGAAATTCACCCCAAAATCGAGATCAGCGACCCCGAAAACCCCAAAGTGCCCAGCCAGAATACCCAAAAATGGGGAGAAATGGGAAAAGATGGCAAAAATCCAATTGAAAATGGGTTAAAAATGGCCCAAAATGAGAGAAATCCAATTGAAAATGGCCAAAAATGGGAAAAATCCAGTTTAAAATGGGTTAAAAAATGGCTAAAAATGGCAAAAATCTGATTAAAAATGGCCAAAAATAGGAAAATCAGTTTAAATACAGGTTAAAAATTGCTATAATCTGATTAGAAATGCCCTAAAATCTCAAATTTTTGGAATTTTTTTCCTGATTTTTTGGGGTTCCCCCGTTTTTTGGGATTGGGATTTTTGGGAATTTTGGGATTTTAGGGATTTTGGGGCCCCCCTGTGATGAGCTGCGTGTCACCTGACCCCGGGGGGGTGGTCCCGGCCCCGCGTCCTGCGCGGCCCCGACCCCAAAACCCCCGGGGGCTGATCATCGCCTGGACTGAGGGGGGCACCCCAAAAATCCCCAAAATCGCCCCAAAATCACCCCAAAAACCCCCAAATCACCCCAAAACCCCCAAATCACCCCAAAAATTAAAAAAAAAACCCAGAAATCCCAAAATTTACCCCAAAAATCCCCGAATCACCCCAAAAGTCCAAAAATAACCCACAAATCCAGCTTTAAACCCCAAAAATCCCAAATCGTCCCAAAATTCTGCCTTAGATCCCCAAAATCACCCCAGATTTCCCCAAAATTCTCCCCAAATCCTCTGAATTTTTCCCCAAATCCCTAAATTCCTCCCAAAATCCCCCCAAAAAAACCCATTTTTCCTCCCTAAACCCCGCCAAAACCCAAATCTTTTGAAACATCCCCCCAGAGTCGCTGGAATTTCTTCAAAATCCTCCAAGATTTTCCCCAAATTCTCCAAAAATCGCCAAAATTTCCCAAAATCCCCCAAAATTTCCCCAAATCCCCAATATTCTCCCAAAATCTCCCAAGTTTTCCCAAAATTCTCAAAGTTTTCTCAAAATGCACAAAAATTTCCCCAAAATCCTCCCAAAACCCCCGTTTTTCCTCCCGAAAAAACCCGGGATCCCCCCCAGGTTTTTGAGTTTTCCCGAATTCCCCCTTTTTAGCCCCGAAGTTCATCAAGATGTTCGTGCTGGACGAGGCCGACGAGATGCTGAGCCCGCGGCTTCAAGGACCAGATCTACGACATCTTCCAGAAGCTGAGCGGGAACACGCAGGTGGGGGGACCCCAAATCGCCCCAAAATCCCCCCAAAATCCCCAACATTCCCAGATTCCGGGAAAATCACACAGTCCCCCAAAATAACGGCCCCCGAAACGCCAGGATTTCGCCCGCGCTGGGTAAGGGGGGTTTCGGGAGAATTTTGGGGAGTTTTCCCCAACATTTTGGGGGATTTTGGGGAGGATTTTTGGGAGAATTTTGGGGATTTTTCCCAAAGTTTTGGGGGATTTTGGGGAGGATTTTTGGGAGAATTTTGGGGATTTTTCCCAAAGTTTTGGGGGATTTTGGGGAGGATTTTGGGAGAATTTTGGGGAATTTTCCCAAGATTTTGGGGAGGATTTTTGGGAGAATTTTGGGGAATTTTCCCAAAATTTTGGGGGATTTTGGGGAGGATTTTTGGGAGAATTTTGGGGAATTTTCCCAAAGTTTTTTTTTTTAGTTTTGGGGATTTGAGGTGATTTTTTTTTTGGGATTTTTCCCAAAAGTTGGGGATTTGGGGAGGATTTTGGGTTTTTTCCCCTCAGTTGTGGGAGGATTTTTCCCTAAATTTTTGGGTTTTTGGGAGGGATTGGGGGAGGCTTGGAAAGTCCTGGGAAATTTTGGGGGAATTTTTTGGGTTTTTAGGGTTTTTTTAGGGGGATTTTGGGAGAATTGGAATTTTGGGGGGATTATTGGGGTCCTGGGTTGGTTTTTAGGGGTCCGGTTTTGATTTTTTTGGGGAATTTTGCGGTCCTGATCCCATTTTTGGGAGGTTCCTGGGGAGGTTTTGGGATTTTTTGGGGTCCCAACCCCGTTTTTTGGTGGTTCTGGGGTGGATTTTGGGGGTTCCTGGGTCCATTTTTAGGGTTCCCAGGGCTGATTTTGGGTTTTTTTTGGGTTCCTGACCTCACTTTTTGGGGGCCTGAGCACAATTTTGGGGTTTCTTTCCCATTTTGGGGTTCCTTTTCTTATTTTTTTAAAGTCCTGCCCCCTTTTTTCAGGGTCCTGACCCCATTTTTTGGGGTCCTGATCCCATTTTTAGGCTCTCTACCCATTTTCAGGGTCCCGATCCCATGTTTTATGTCTCAATCCCATTTTTGGGGTGGTGACCCCCATTTTTGGGGGTCCTAACCCCATTTTCAGGTTCCGAATCCCATTTTTTGGGGTCCCCATCCCATTTTTCAGGGCCTGATCCCATTTTTTTTGTGTCCCAATCCAATTTTCGGGGTCCCTATCCAATTTTCAGGTTCCAAAACCCATTTTTTTGTGGTCCCAATCCCATTTTTTTAGGGTCCCAATCCCATTTTTTGGGGGTTCTGACCCCATTTTCAGTTTCCAAATCCCATTTTTGGGGGTCCCGATCCCATTTTTTGGGATCCCGACCCCATTTTCAGGTTCCAAATCACATTTTTTGGGTCCCAGTCCCATTTTTCAGGGTCCCAATCCCATTTTTTGGGTCCTGACCCCATTTCTTGGGGTCCCGACCCCATTTTCAGGTTCCAAATCCCATTTTTCAGGCTCCCGGTCCCATTTTTCAGGGTCCCAATCCCATTTTTTGGGCTCCCAGTCCCATTTTTCAGGGTCCAAATCCATTTCTTGGGGTCCCGACCCCATTTTCAGGTTCCATATCCCATTGTTTGGGCTCCAATCCCATTTTTCAAGGTCCTAATCCCATTTTTTCGGGCTCCCAGTCCCATTTTTCAGGGTCCCAATCCCATTTTTGGGCTCCCGACCCCATTTCTTGGGGTGCCCATCCCACTCCGGGGCGCTGACGCCCTTCTCGGGGTGCTGCCCCGCAGGTGGTGCTGCTGTCGGCCACGATGCCGCTGGACGTGCTGGAGGTGACCAAGAAATTCATGCGGGACCCGATCCGATCCTGGTGAAGAAGGAGGAGCTGACGCTCGAGGGCATCCGCCAGTTCTACATCAACGTCGAGAGGGAGGTCGGAACTGGGGCAAAATCCGCCGCTTTTGGGGATTCGGGGCAGCAACCCCAAACGTGGGCAGTTTGGGGGGTTTTTGGGAATTTTTTGGGATTTTTTTGAGGGGGGTTTTTTGGGGATTTTTGAGGGTTTTTTTGGGGGGATTTTACTGGATTTATTTGGGGTTTTTTTCAGGTTTTTGGGAGGTTTTTTTGAGGTTCTTCGGGGGATTTTTGGGGGTTTGTTGGGATTTTTGATCCGGATCCTGGTGAAGAAGGAGGAGCTAATGCTCAAGGGCATCCGCCAGTTCTACATCAACGTCGAGAGGGAGATCGGAGTCGCTTTGGGGCAGGAACCCCAAACTTGGGCAGTTTAGGGGTTTTTTGGGATTTTTTTCGGGTTTTTTTTGGGTGTTGGGTCATTTTGGGTCCATTTTGGGTATTTAGGTTCCATTTGGGGTCATTTTTGGATATTTTGGGTCCATTTTGGGTTATTTTGGGGTAATTTCAGGTTATTTTGGGTAATTTGGGTCCATTTGGGGTAATTTTGGGTCCATTTGGGGTTATTTTGGGGTCCATTTTGGGGTAATTTCGGGTTATTTTGGGTAATTTGGGTCCATTTGGGGTAATTTTGGGTCCATTTTGGGTTATTTTGGGTCCATTTTGGGGTAATTTCGGGTTATTTTGGGTAATTTGGGTCCATTTGGGGTAATTGTGTGTCCATTTTAGGGTAATTTTGGGTTATTTTGGGTAATTTGGGTCTATTTTGGGGTCTATTTTGGGGTAATTTCGGGTGATTTGGGGTAATTTGGGTCCATTTGGGGTCAGCCCCTCTCCCACCCCCCGCATGGCCTCAGGATTTGTGGGGTGGCCCCGTGGCCCCCCCGCAGTGACCCCATGCCAGAGTGACCCCCCGGACCATGGGCTGCCCCTCCCCCTCCGTGGGGCCGGCCCCTGAGCGGGGGGGACAGCGGCCGCAGGGGGAGGGGTCAGTTCTGGTCACCAAGGGTCAGTTTGGGTCAGTTCGGGTCACTTTGGGTCAGTTCTGGTCACCAAGGGTCAGTTTGGGTCAGTTCTGGTCACTTTGGGTCCGTTCTGGTCACTTTGGGTCCGTTCTGGTCACCAAGGGTCAGTTCGGGTCACTTTGGGTCCGTTCTGGTCACTTTGGGTCCGTTCTGGTCACTTTGGGTCCGTTCTGGTCACTTTGGGTCACTTTGGGTCAGTTCTGGTCACTAAGGGTCACTTTGGGTCAGTTCTGGTCACTTTGGGTCGCTGTGGGTCAGTTGTGGTCACTAAGGGTCACTTTGGGTCAGTTCTGGTCGCTAAGGGTCAGTTCGGGTCACTTTGGGTCACTTTGGGTCACTTTGGGTCCGTTCTGGTCATTTTGGGTCGCTGTGGGTCGGTTCTGGGTCACTTTGGGTCAGTTCTGGTCACTAAGGGTCACTTTGGGTCACTTTGGGTCCGTTCTGGTCACTTTGGGTCCGTTCTGGTCACTTTGGGTTGCTGTGGGTCAGTTCTGGTCACTTTGGGTCAGTTTGGGGTCGTTTCTGGCCACTCTTGGTCAGTTTGGGTCACTATCATCACTCAGCGGTCACTCAGTGGTCATTTGTCCGGCCAGGAGTGGGAGCTGGACACTCGGTGTGGCCTGGGGGTCACTCCTGGGTCAGTTTTTGGTCACTCTCAGACCACGGACCGGTCAGTTCCTGCCTGTTACCGCTCACTGGTGGTCAGTTACCGCTCAGCGGTCGCTCAGCGGTCACTCAGCGGTCATTTGTCCGGCCAGGAGTGGAAGCTGGACACTCTGTGTGACCTCTACGAGACGCTGACCATCACCCAGGCCGTGATCTTCATCAACACCCGGCGCAAGGTGGACTGGCTGACCGAGAAGATGCACGCCCGGGACTTCACCGTGTCCGCGATGGTCAGTGGTCACTCAGGGGTCACTGGGGGTCAGCGGGGGTCAGCGATGGTCAGTGATGGTCAGTGATGGTCACTGGGGGTCAGCGGGGGTCAGTGATGGTCAGTGATGGTCAGTGATGGTCACTGGGGGTCAGTGTGGTCACTCAGGGGTCAGTGATGGTCAGTGTGGTCACTCAGGGGTCAGTGATGGTCAGTGATGGTCACTGGGGTCAGCGATGGTCAGTGATGGTCACTGGGGGTCAGCGATGGTCAGTGATGGTCACTGGGGTCAGCGATGGTCAGTGATGGTCACTGGGGTCAGCGATGGTCAGTGATGGTCACTGGGGTCAGTGATGGTCACTGGGGTCAGCAATGGTCACTGGGGTCAGCGATGGTCACTGGGGTCAGTTCTGGTCAGTGATGGTCAGCGATGGTCAGTTCTGGTCAGTGATGGTCACTGGGGTCAGCGATGGTCACTGGGGTCAGTGATGGTCAGTGATGGTCACTGGGGTCAGTGATGGTCAGTGATGGTCAGCGATGGTCAGTGTGGGGTCAGTGATGGTCAGTTCTGGTCAGCGATGGTCAGTGATGGTCACTGGGGTCAGTGATGGTCAGTGATGGTCAGTGATGGTCACTGGGGTCAGTGATGGTCAGTTCTGGTCAGCGATGGTCAGTGATGGTCACTGGGGTCAGTGATGGTCAGTGATGGTCAGTGATGGTCACTGGGGTCAGTGATGGTCAGTTCTGGTCAGCGATGGTCAGTGATGGTCACTCAGGGGTCAGTGATGGTCAGTGATGGTCAGTGATGGTCATTGGGGTCAGTGATGGTCAGTGTGGGGTCAGTGATGGTCAGTGATGGTCACTGGGGTCACTCAGGGGTCAGTGATGGTCAGTGATGGTCAGTGATGGTCATTGGGGTCAGTGATGGTCAGCGATGGTCACTGGGGTCAGTGATGGTCAGTGATGGTCAGTGTGGGGTCAGTGATGGTCAGTGATGGTCACCGATGGTCACTGGGGTCAGTTCTGGTCAGTGATGGTCACTGGCTGACCGAGAAGATAACACACCCGGGACTTCACCGTGTCCGCGATGGTCGGTGGTCACTCAGGGGTCACTGGGGGTCAGTGTGGTCACTCAGGGGTCAGTGGTGTGGGAAAGGGGCCAGCGGTCACTGTGGCCAGCGGGGAGGGGCCAGTGGTCACTGTGGCCAGCGAGGGAGGGGCCAGTGGTCACTGTGGCCAGCAGGGGTGGGGGAGGGGTCAGCGGTCACTGTGGCCAGCAGGGGTGGGGGAGGGGCCAGTGGTCAGTGGGGGAGGGGCCAGTGGTCACTGTGGCCAGCGGGGGTGGGGGAGGGGTCTGTGGTCACTGTGGTCACTGGGGGAGGGGTCAGTGGTCACTTTGGTCACTGGGGGAGGGGCCAGTGGTCACTGTGGCCAGCGGGGGTGGAGGAGGGGCCAGTGGTCAGTGGGGGAGGGGCCAGTGGTCACTGTGGCCAGTGGGGGTGGGGGAGGGGCCAGTGGTCACTGGGGGAGGGGTCAGTGGTCACTGTGGCCAGCGGGGGAGGGGTCAGTGGTCACTGTGGCCAGTGGGGGTGGGGAGGGGCCAGTGGTCACTGGGGGGGGGGTCAGTGGTCACTGTGGCCAGTGGGGGTGGGGGAGGGGGCCAGTGGTCACTGTGGTCAGTGGGGGAGGGGCAGTGGTCACTGTGGCCAGCAGCGCTGGGGGAAGGGCAACCCCAAATTCTCCAGGCTGGGGGTGTGGCCTAAACCCGGGAAGGCGTGGCCTAACCGCGGGCGGGGGGCGTGTCCCGGCCTGACCCCGCCCCTCGCGCAGCACGGGGACATGGACCAGAAGGAGCGTGACGTCATCATGCGGGAATTCCGCTCCGGCTCCAGCCGCGTGCTCATCACCACGGACCTGCTGGTCAGTGCCGCCCGGCCCCGCCCCCGAAACGCCCCTGCCTCGGTTTCCCGAGATTCCAGGGGAAAAACCAAAAATCCCTGAAAAAACAAAAAAAAAAATCCTGAAAAACCCGAAAAATTCCGGTTTTTTCACAGGAATTTTGGGTCCCTGCCCCTCTCCCGCCCCCCAAAAAATCCCTGCCTCGATTTCCCCAAAATTCCTAAAAAAAAAACCCAGTTTTTTTTTCTGTTTTTTTGAGTATTTTTGGGGAGGTTTGGGGGGATTTTGGGGACGGTTTTGGGGGAGATTTGGGGTTTTTTGGGGGGAGATTCTTGGGGGACGTTTTTCTCTTTTTTGGGGCAGGTTTTTTGGGTTTTGGGGGAGAATGTTCTGCTTTTTGGGGGAGGTTTTGGGGTTTTTTTGGGGGGAGGTTTTTTGGGGGTTTGCGGGGTTTTTGGGGAGTTTTGGGGGTTTGGGGGAGGTTTTGAGGTTTTTTTGGGGGAGGTTTTTTGGGGCTTTGGGGAGGGTTTTTGGGGAGGTTTTCGAGGGTTTTTTGGGGAGGTTTTGGGGTTTTTTGGGGAGGTTTTTGGGGAGGTTTTGGGGGGTTTTTTGGGGGGTTTGCGGGGGTTTTTGGGGAGGTTTTTTGGGGTTTTGGAGGGAGGTTTTGGGGTTTTTTTGGGGGAGGTTTTGGGGGGTTTTGCGGGAGGTTTTTAGGGTTTTTTTTTGGGGGGATTTGAGGCTTTTTGACCAAAACCCACCTCCCTGCAGGCGCGCGGCATCGACGTGCAGCAGGTGTCGCTGGTGATCAACTACGACCTCCCCACCAAACCGCGAGAACTACATCCACCGGTCAGCGCGGGATTTCGGGGGAATTCTGGGGCAAATTTAGGAGCTTTTGGGACATTTTATGGGATTTTGGGGAGTTTTTTGGGGGGTTTTGGGGGATTTTGGGGAGTTTTTGGGTTATTTTGGGGGAATTTAGGGGATTTGGGGGGATTTTTTTTTATTTTGGGAATTTTGGGGGTTTCTTCGGGATTTTGGGGAGTTTTGTCGGGGATTTTTTGGAGGATTTTTGGGCACTTTTGGGAGTTTTTGGGATATTTTTTGGGAGATTTTTTGGGAATTTTAGGGCAAATTTATTTTTTTGCCCCACGATTGGAATTCTTTTTGCCCCAGATCAGGGTTTTTTTGCCCCAAATGGGAACTTTTTGCCCAAAATCCGGGTTTTTTTTGCCCCGTTCCAGGATCGGCCGCGGGGGCCGCTTCGGCCGCAAGGGCGTGGCCATCAACATGGTGACGGAGGAGGACAAACGGACGCTGCGGGACATCGAGACCTTCTACAACACGGCCATCGAGGAGATGCCGCTCAACGTGGCCGACCTCATCTGAGACACCCGAAAACGAGCAAAACCGCAAAAAACCGCAAAAAAACCCAAAAAAACTGCAGAAAAAACCCCCAAAAATTAAAAAACACACAAAAAACAAAAAAAAACCAACAACAAACAAAGCTGCCCCTCCCCCACCCCCCTTGTTCCCAATTTTTTCCACTTTACCCCAATTTTTTTCCCTTTGTTTTTAGAATTTTTTTCTAAATTTTCTTTCTATTTTTTAAATTTTTTTCCCGTTTTCCCCATTTTTTCAGATTTTTTCTCCATATTTTTTTATTTTCTCTATTTTCCCCCTTTTTTTCCCTTTTTTTTCCAGATTTTTTCCTTCAATTTTTCCATTCTTCAGCTTTTTTTTCCGTTTTTCACCTTTTTCCCAATTTTTTCCTATTTTTTTTTTCCATTTTCTCCCATTTTTTCCCTTTTTTAAAAATTTTTTCAATTTTTCTGCAGCTTTTTAAAATTTTTAAATTTTTTTTCCCTTTTTTCCATTTTTTTTAAAATATATTTCTTTTTTTCCCAATTTTTTCCTTTTTTTCCCCATTTTCTGATTTTTTCCAATTTTTTTTTCCCCAATTTTTTCTAAGTTTTCCCCATTTTTCCTTTTTTTGCAGTTTTTTAGAATTTATTTCCGTTATTTTTTGATTTTTTTTTTTCCCCTTTGTTTTCCAGATTTTTTTTAATTCCAAATTACCCCATTTTTTGCATTTTTCCTGCTTTTTCTCTGTTTTTTCCTCATTTTCCCCCCCTTTTTTGGGGTCATTTTCCTGGATTTTATTGAAGTTCCAAACTTGGTGCTTTCCCCTCCGTCCCTCCCCCCACTCTCCCTTTTTTCCCTTTTTTTCCCTTTTTTTCCCCCATTTTCCCAATTTTTCCACTTTTTTAAGGCCATTTTTATGAATTTTTAAAACTGGTGCTTTCACCTTTTCCCCTCCCCCACTCCCCTTTATTTTCCTTTTTTTCCCCATTTTTTCCTCTTTTTTTTTATTTTTCCACGTTTTTAGGCTCATTTTTAAGGATTTTGGGGCTGCTTTGAACCCCGCCCTCCCCCACATTTTCCCCCCAATTTTTCTGCATTTCCCCCCAATTTTTTTGGGTTTTCCCCCCATTTTTTCCCAATTTCTCCCTTTTTTTGGTTCTTTTTTGCAGTAATTTTATCCTTGCCCCTTCCCCCTCCTTTTCTCCCCATTTTTTCCCATTTTTCCCCTTTTTTAATCTCATTTTCCCGGGAATTTCCCCAGGTTTTTGGGGTTTTTTTCCCCTTTTTTAGGTCAATTTTAGGGTTTTTATTCCCAAAAATCGTCGCTTTTTGAAGGGGTCCGAACCCGCCCCTCCCCGCCCCTCTTTTTTCCATTTATTTGCTTTTTTTTTTGGGATTTTTTGGGGATTTTTTGGGATTTTTGGGGTTTTTTTTTTTTTTTTTTGGATAAACGTCACTTTTTGGGGGTCTCACACCCGCCCCTCCCCCCACCCCCGGCCCCTCCCCCACCCCCCTTTTGTAACGTTTATTTATTCAAATAAAAACGATTTTGGGACAAATGCGACTAAAATTTTTTGGGATTCGGGGTGGGGGGAAGGGGGGATGGGAGGGAAAATTTTGGGGCTTTTGGAGCCCAAATTTGGGTCCTAAAGTGGCTGAAAAACCCTAAAAAAAACTAAAAAACCCCCAAATTCTCAAAATTTGGGTCCTGTACCCCCAAAATTTAAATTCCTGACCCCCAAAATCCCTAAAATTTTGGTTCCTGACCCCCAAAATGCCAAAAATTGCGTTCTTGAACCCCCAAATCCCCAAAATTTGGGGTTCTGCATCTCCAAAATTCCCTGAACCCCCAAAATCTGCCCCGGGACCCCCAAATTTGGGCTTTGGACCCTCCGGGACCCCCAGATTCTCCCCAGAAATCCATCGGAGACCACAAAATCCGCCTGAGCCCCCCAAAATCGGGGCTGACCCTCCCCAAATTCGGCTCCTTGAGCCCCTGGGACCCCCAGATTTGGGTCCTGGACCCCAGAATCCCCCGAAACCCTTCCAGAAACCCCCAAAATCTCCCCAAAATCCCCCCCAGACACCTGAGAGTCCCCGAATTCATTCACTGCATCGCCTGAGACCCCCCGAAATACACCTGAGACCCCCAAAAATCCACCTGAGACCCCCAGAAATCCACCTGAGACCCCCAAAAATCCACCTGACACCCCCAAAAATCCACCTGAGACGCCAAAAATCCACCTGAGACCCCCGAAATCCACCTGAGACCCCCAAAAATCCACCTGAGACCCCAAAAATCCACCTGAGACCCCCAAAAATCCACCTGAGACCCCCGAAATCCACCTGAGACCCCAAAAATCCACCTGAGACCCCCAAAAATCCACCTGAGACCCCAGAAATCCACCTGAGACCCCCGAAATCCACTCCAGACCCCCGAAATCCACTCCAGACCCCCAGAAATCCACCTGAGACCCCCAAAAATCCACCTGAGACCCCCAGAAATCCACCTGAGACCCCCAAAAATCCACCTGAGACCCCCGAAATCCACCTGAGACCCCCAAAAATCCACTCCAGACCCCAGAAATCCACCTGAGACCCCAGAAATCCACCTGAGACCCCCAAAAATCCACCTGAGACCCCCGAAATCCACCTGAGACCCCCAAAAATCCACTCAGACCCCCAAAAATCCACCTGAGACCCACAAAAATCCACTCCAGACCCCCAGAAATCCACCTGAGACCCCAGAAATCCACCTGAGACGCCCAAAAATCCACCTGAGACCCCCGAAATCCAATCCAGACCCCCAAAAATCCACCTGAGACCCCCCAAAAATCCACCTGAGACCCCAAAATCCACCTGAGACCCCCAGGAATCCACCTGAGACCCCAAAAATCCACCTGAGACCCCCAAAAATCCACCTGAGACCCCCGAAATCCACCTGAGACCCCAAAAATCCACTCCAGACCCCAAAAATCCACCTGAGACCCCCGAAATCCACCTGAGACCCCAGAAATCCACCTGAGACCCCCAAAAATCCACCTGAGACCCCCGAAATCCACCTGAGACCTCAAAAATCCACCTGAGACCCCCGAAATCCACTCCAGACCCCCAAAAATCCACCAGAAACCCCAAAAATCCACTCCAGAACCCCAAAAATCCACCTGAGACCCCCGAAATCCACCTGAGACCCACAAAAATCCACCTGAGACCCCCAAAATCCACCTGAGACCCCCGAAATCCACCTGAGACCCCAAAAATCCACCTGAGACCCCAAAAATCCAGTCCAGACCCCCAAAAATCCACCTGAGACCCCCGAAAATCCACCTGAGACTCCAAAAATCCACCTGAGACCCCCAAAAATCCACCTGAGACCCTCGAAATCTACCTGAGACCCCCAAAATTCCACCTGAGACCCCAAAAATCCACCTGAGACCCCCAAAATCCACCTGAGACCCCCGAAATCCACTCCAGACCCCCGAAATCCACCTGAGACCCCAAAAATCCACCTGAGACCCCCAAAAATCCACCTGAGACCCCCAAAAATACACCTGAGACCCTCGAAATCCACCTGAGACCCCCAAAATTCCACCTGAGACCCCAAAAATCCACCTGAGACCCCCAAAATCCACCTGAGACCCCCGAAATCCACTCCAGACCCCCAAAAATCCACCTGAGACCCCCAAAAATCTACCTGAGACCCCCGAAATCCACCTGAGACACCCAACTATCCACCTGAGACCCCCAAAATCCACCTGAGACCCCTGAAATCCACTCCAGACCCCCAGAAATCCACCTGAGACACCCAGAAATCCACCTGAGACCCCCAAAAATCCACCTGAGACCCCTGAAAATCCACCTGAGACCCCCAAAAATCCACCTGAGACCCCCAAAAATCCACCTGAGACCCCCAAAATCCACTCCAGACCCCCAGAAATCCACCTGAGACCCCAAAAATCCATCTGAGACCCCCGAAATCCACCTGAGACCCCCAAAAATCACCTGAGACCCCCGAAATCCACCTGAGACCCCCGAAATCCACCCGAGACCCCCGAAAATCCACCTGAGACCCCCGAAATCCACCTGAGACCCCCAGAAATCCAGCTGAGACCCCCGAAATCCACTCCAGACCCCCAAAAATCCACCTGAGACCCCCAGAAATCCAGCTGAGACCCCCGAAATCCACCTGAGACCCCCGAAATCCACCTAAGACCCCCAGAAATCCACCTGAGACCCCCAAAAATACACCTGAGACACCCAAAAATCCACTCCAGACCCCCAAATATCCACCTGAGACCCCCGAAATCCACCTGAGACCCCCAAAAATCCACCTGAGACCCCCGAAATTCACCTGAGACCCCCAAAAATCCACCTGAGACCCCCGAAATCCACTCCAGACCCCCAGAAATCCACCTGAGACCCCCGAAATCCACCTGAGACCCCCAAAAATCCACCTGAGACCCCCGAAATCCACCTGAGACCCCCGAAATCCACCTGAGACCCCCGAAATCCACTCCAGGCCCCCGAATCCGGGGTGCGCCCGCGGCCTCGGTGTCCCCGGGGGGCTCGCGGGGCCGGAACTGCGGCAGAAATGGGGGAAATTCCCCCTCAAACCGGGGAAATCCGGGCTGGAACAGAATTTTGGCGTTTTTTTACCCTCTCCCCCCCCCCGGCCCGAATTTCGGGTTTTTCCCCCCGAATTTTGGGTTTCTTTTCCCGTCACCCCCCCAAAAAATTTTTCTTTTTCCACCCAAAACTTTCCCGCTTACCGCTCGCTTCGCCTTTTTTTATCCAAATCCAGAGGACTGGAGGCAAAATCCCCCACAGAAAAACGCCAAAAAACCCCAAAACTCCCCAAATTCCCCATTTCCAACATGGCGGCGCGCCCTGCCGTACGGTGACATCAACTGTGCGCCAGTTACGTCATGAAGAACGCGCCGGCTCGGACATGGCGGCGCCCGTTTCCGTACGGCAGTGTCGCGCGGGGGAAATGGCGGCGCCCGCGTCCGTACGTGACGTCATCGGGAGGCGCCGCGCGACGATGCTGGAGGCGCTGGCGGCGGGGGGCTGCTGCTCGTGAGGGGTGCGCGGGATTTGGGGGGAATTTGGGGATTTTTGGGGGTTTTCTGGGGGATTTTGGGGGGCGATGGCGGTTTGGGGGGGCCGGGGGGACGCGGCAGGCCGGAGGGGATTTGGGGGGACCCGGGGGGGGGGGGGATTTTGGGGGGATTTTTGGGTGGTCCCAGGTGTGAGGGCGGGGGGGGGATATTTGGGGAATTTCGGGCGGGTTTTGAGGGAATTCGGGGGGGGTGTGGAATTTGGGGGGGGTCTGGAATTCGGGGGGGGGTCTGGAATTTTGAGGGGGTCTGGAATTTGGGGGGGTCTGGGTCTGGAATTTGGGGGGGTCTGGAATTTTGGGGGGGGTCTGGAATTCGGGGGGGGGTCTGGAATTTGGGGGGGTCTGGAATTTTGGGGGGGTCAGGAATTAGGGGGGGTCAGGAATTTGGGGGGGGGTCTGGAATTCGGGGGGGGGTCTGGAATTCGGGGGGAGTCTGGAATTCGGGGGGGGTCTGGAATTTGGGGGGTCAGGAATTTGGGGGGGGTCTGGAATTCGGGGGGGGTCTGGAATTTGGGGGGGTCAGGAATTAGGGGGGGGGTCTGGAATTCGGGGGGGGTCTGGAATTTGGGGGCGAGTCTGGAATTCGGGGGGGGTCTGGAATTCGGGGGGAGGGTCTGGAATTCGGGGGGGTTTCTGGAATTCGGGGGTCACCCCGGGGGTCTCCCCCGTCCCCCCTCAGACAGCGCCGGGTCCGAGGGGCGCAGCCTCCTGAGGGCGATCGCCAGCGAGGCCGCGGCCAGGTCAGGGCCCGGGGGGAACTGGGGGGATTTTGGGGGATTTTGGGGAATTTTGGGGGGATTTTGGGGGAATTTTGGGGAATTTTGGGGGGATTTCGGGGGGATTTCGGGGATTTTTGGGGGGTGGGGGCGGTCAGGAGGAATTCGGGGGCGGTTTGGGAGGGAACTGGGGTGGTCTGGGGGCTCTGGGGGGAGGGCTTGGGTGTTCCTGGGAGGGTTTTGGGGGGGTCTGGGGCATTTTTGGGGCGGTTTTGGGAGCGTTTAGGGGTTTTGGGGCGGTTCGGGGATTTTTGGGCTGCTTTGGGGAGCTTTTATGGGTTTTTGGAGGTTTTTAGGGCGGTTTGGGAGGGGGTTTGGGAGTTTTTGGGGTTTTTTGGGGGGGTTTGGGGCTTTCTGGGGGTCCCGAAGAGCTCCGAGCCCCCCAAATCGCCCCCAGGGCCGAGCAGGTGCTCGTGGTGCTCCTGGAGGTGCCACGGGAGCAGTTCCAGGAGGGGCTGAGCCCCCTCGTCCGGGAGCGGTGAGTGGGGGCACAGAGCGCCCCAAAACAGCCCGAAACACCCTAAAGCCCCCTGAAACACCCAAAAACTGCCCCGAAAACACCCCGGAACACCAAAAAAACTGCCTGGAAAACCCCAAAACACCTCAAAAATTCCGAAAATCCCCAAAAGCACCCTAAAAACACCCCAAAAAACAGCGTGAAAATTCCCCCAACACCCCCAAAACCCTCTAAAACCCCCCAAAACCCCTTCAAGAAACCCCTCAAAAAACCCCAAATCCCCTGAAAACCCCCAAAAACGCCCTGAAAGCCCCCAAAACACCCCAAAAACAGCACCCTAAAACCTCCCAAAACCACCCCAAAAACAAAATGAATAACATGAGATCTCAAAAAACCCCAAATCCCGCCCCCAAACATCCCCAAAATGCCCAAAACCGCCCCCGGGCCCTCCAAAATCACCCAATTCCCCCAAAACCACCCCAAATTCTTTCCTGGAGCCCTTAAATCTCCCCGAGCCCTCCCGAATCCTCCCAAATCCCCTGGACCCCCCCAGATCTCCCCCGGACGCTCCTAAATCCCCCCGGAACCTCCCAGGCATCCCCAGATCCCCCAAATCCACCCCAAAATCTCCAAAGTTCCCCCCCGAACCCTTCTGAACCCCCCCAAACACCCAAAATCTCTCAAATGCCCTCAAATTCCCCCCAAAATCCCCCCAAATCCCCCTTAAATTCCCCAAAATCCCCCCTGAACCCCCCTCAAATCCCCCCCAGATCACCCCAAAATCCCCCAAATCCCCGTTAAATTCCCCAAAATCCCCCCCAGATCACCCCAAAATCCCCCAAATCCCCCCTGAACCCCCTCAAATCCCCCCTAGATCACCCCAACATCCTCCAAATCCCCCTTACATTCCCCAAAATTCCCCCCAGATCACCCCAAAATCACTCAAATTCCCCAAAATCCCCCCTGAACCCCCCTCAAATCCCCCCAGATCACCCCAAAATCCCCCTTAAATTCCACAAAATTCCCCCCAGATCACCCCAAAATCCCTTAAACTCCCCCAAATCCCCCCTGAACCCCCCTCAAATCCCCCCCAGATCACCCCAAAATCCCCCAAATCCCCCTTAAATTCCCCAAAATCCCCCCCAGATCACCCCAAAATCCCCCAAATCCCCCTTACATTCCCCAAAATTCCCCCCAGATCACCCCAAAATCCCTTAAATTCCCCAAAATCCTCCCTGAACCCCCCAAAATCCCCCCCAAATCCCCCTTAAATTCCCCAAAATCCCCCCTGAACGCCCCAAAATCCCCCCCAAAATCTCCCCTGAACCCCCCACATCCCCCCCAAATCCCCCCTGAACCCCCCAAATCCCCCCAAAATCCCCCAAACCCCCCTTAAATTCCCCAAATCCCCCCAAATTCCCCCAAATCCCCCCTGAACCCCCCAAATCCCCCCAAACCCCCCCTGAACCCCCCAAAACCCCCCCAAATCCCACTCAAATCCCCCCATAACCCCCCAAATCCCCCCAAAATTCCCCAAACCCCCCTTAAATTCCCCCAAATCCCCCCAAATCCCCCCCAAATCCCCCCAAATCCCCCCTGAACCCCCCAAATCCCCCCAAACCCCCCTGAACCCCCCAAAATCACCCCAAAATCCCCCCAAACCCCCCCTGAACCCCCCAAAACCCCCCCGTTTCCCGCCCTGACCCCCCCCCAATTTCCAGGCTGCGCTTCCGGGACCTTTTCGGGGACCCCCTGGGCTGGCTGGGCCGGGACCCCCCGGGCCCGGGGGGGGTCCTGGGGGGGCTCCTGGGGGGGCTGCCCTCCCCCCCCGGGACGCTGGTGCTGGACTCGCTGAGCTGGGCCCTGCTCCGGCTGCCCCTCCCCCAGCTCTGCCGGGGGCTGGGGGCGCTGCTGGGGGGGGGCGCCCCCGACGGTGAGGGGGGGGAGGGGATTTGGGGGAAAGTTTGGGGGATTTGGGGAGGGTTTGGGGGGGTTTGGGGGGATTTGGGGAGGGTTTGGGGGGGTTTGGGGGGGGTTTGGGGGGGTTCAGGGGGATTTGGGGAGGGTTTGGGGGGGTTTGGGGGGGGTTTGGGGGGGTTCAGGGGATTTGGGGAGGGTTTGGGGGGTTTGGGGGGGGTTTGGGGGGGTCAGGGGGATTTGGGGAGGGTTTGGGGGGATTTGGGGGGGTTCAGGGGGATTTGGGGAGGGTTTGGGGGGTTTCAGGGGGGTTCAGAGGGATTTGGGGAGGGTTTCAGGGGATTTGGGGAGGGTTCAGAGGGATTTGGGGAGGGTTTGGGGAGGTTTGGGGAGGGTTTGGGGGGTTTGGGGGGATTTTGGGGGGTTCAGGGGATTTGGGGAGGGTTTGGGAGGGTTCAGGGGGATTTGGGGAGGTTCAGGGGGATTTGGGGAGGGTTCAGAGGGATTTGGGGAGGGTTTGGGGGGGCTTGGGGGGGGGTTTGGGGGGTTTCAGGGGGATTTGGGGAGGGTTTGGGAGGATTTGGGGGGGGGTCAGGGGGATTTGGGGAGAGTTTGGGGGGATTTGGGGGGGTTCAGGGGGGGTCAGGGGGATTTGGGGGGAAATTTTGGGGGATTTGGGGAGGGTTTGGGGGGATTTGGGGGGGTTAGGGGGGGTCAGGGGGATTTGGGGAGGGTTTGGGGAGGTTTGGGGAGGGTTTGGGGGGATTTTGGGGGGGTTCAGGGGATATGGGAGGGTTTTGGGGGGGGTTTGGGGGGTTCAGGGGGATTTGGGGAGGGTTTGGGGGGGTTGGGGAGGGTTTCAGGGGGATTTGGGGGGATTTGGGGGGGTTCAGGGGGATTTGGGGAGGGTTTGGGGGGATTTGAGGGGCCTTGGAATGATCCAGGGGGGATTTGGGGGAGATCCTGGGGGATTCAGGGAGGATTTGGAGGCTGCGGCAGCGTTTTGGGGAGATGCTGGGGGGCTTTGGGAGGATTTTGGGGAGGTCTGGGGGCCTTGGAGGATGTTCGGGGGGTGCTTGAGGGGTCTGGGGGTGTTGGGGGGGATTTTGGGGGGCTTTGGGAGGATTTTGGGGGAGTTTCGGGGTCTTGGGGTGTTGCGATTTTGGGGGTTCCCCAATTTCCCCCCGTGCCCCCCCCCCAGAGCCCCCTCCCCGAATTGTGGCGCTGCTGCACCAGGACCTGCACCCCCCCCCAGTTTTGGGGGCTCTCGGGGGTCTCGCCCGGGCCCAGCTGATCCTGGGGGGAGCCCCCGAGACCCCCGGGGCCCCCCGGAGGCTGCGGCTGCTCAGGGACCCCCGAAAAGGGGGGGGGACCCCTCCAGGTGGGGGGGCTGGGGGGATTTTGAGGGGGTCTGGGGGGATTTAAAGGGGATTTTTGGGGGATTTTGGGGGGTCCTGGGGGGGGTTAGGGGGTCCCGGAGGATTTTCCTGGGTTTAAAAGGGATTTTGGGGGGTTTTAAAGGGGATTTTGGGGGGTCCTGGGTGGGTTTTGGGGGGATTTAAAGAGGAGTTTTGGGGGATTTTGGGGGGTCCTGGGGGGGCTTAGGGGGTCCCGGAGGATTTTCCTGGGTTTAAAAGGGATTTTGGGGGCTTTAAAGGGGATTTTTGGGGGGTCCTGGGTGGGTTTTGGGGGATTTAAAGGGGATTTTTGGGGGATTTCTGGGGATTTTGAGGGGTCCTGGGGGGATTTTGGGGAGTCCTAGGGGGCTTTAAGGGGATTTTTGGGGGGATTTAGGGGGAGATCTGGGGGTCCTGAGGTTTGGAGGGTAATGGGGGGGATTTTGGGGACATTTGAGGGGATTTGGGAAATCTAGGGGAGGATTTGGGGGGATTTTGGGTGAATTTTGGGGGGATTTTGGGTGAATTTTGGGTGAATTTTGGGTGAATTTTGAGGTGGATTTTTGGGGGATTTTGGGTGAATTTTGGGGGGATTTTTTGGGGGGATTTGGGTGAATTTTGGGGGGATTTTGGGGGTGATTTTTGGGGTGAATTTGAGGATGAATTTGGGGTGGTTTTTGGGGTGAATTTGGGGCATGCTGGTGTCTCCCCTCCCCCCAGGAGACCCTCACCCTCCTCCCCGACGGCTCCTTGGGGGGGCCCCCCCAGGCCGAGCCCCCCCCGACCCCCGGGGACCCCTCCCCCAATTGGGGAGAGCCCAAAAAGCCCCAAAAAGCCCCAAATTTTGGGGGGCCCCCCCATGACGTTCCGCCTGGGGCTGTCGGGGGGCCGAGCGGGGGGCGAGGGCGGCCCTGACCCCCCCGTACCTGCCCAGGTGAGTTTGGGACCCCAAATTCCCCTGAAATCACCCCAAAAATCCACCAAGAATCCCTGGAATTCCTCCCCAAATCCCCCAAAAAATCCTCCCGAAACTGCCCCGAAAAATCCCCTTCAAAATCCCCAAGAATTTGCTAAAATCCCCCCAAAATCCACAAAAAAAACCCTAAAATTCTTCCCAAAATTCCCCCAAAATTCCCCCAAAATTCCCCCAAAATCCTCCCAAGATCCCCCTCAGAAATCCCCCAAATTTCCACCCTACATTTGCTAAAGCCCCCCAAAATCCCTTACCATCCCCCAAAAGTCCTGAAAAGTTACCCAAATTCCTCCAAAACCCCCAAAATTCCCCAATTTCCCCAAAGTTCCTCTATTGTCCCCCAAAATTTTCCTAAATTCCCTCCAAATTCTCTAAATCGCCCAAAAATTCCCAAAAAATTCCCCAAAATTTCCCCAAGTCCCCAAATTTTCCTGGTAATTTTCCTAAATTCCTTCAAATTCCCCCAAATTCCCCCAAAATCCCCCCAAGATTTCCTAAATTCCCCCAGAATTCCCCAAATTTCCCCCCAAATTTCCCCCAGATCCTCCTAAATTTCCCCCCAGATTTTCCCAAATTCCCCAAATTTCCCCCAAATCCTCCTAAATTTCCCCCCAGATTTTCCCAAATTCCCCGAATTTCCCCCAGATCCTCCTAAATTCCCCCAGAATTCCCCAAATTTTCCCCCAAATTTCCCCCAGATCCTCCTAAATTTCCCCCCAGATTTTCCCAAATTCCCCGAATTTCCCCCAGATCCTCCTAAATTTCCCCCCAGATTTTCCCAAAATTCCCCAAATTTCCCCCCAGATCCCCCAGGAGCGACCCCGAGCCGCCCCCCGAGGACCCCGAGGACCCCGACGAGGACCTGGAGCTGTGACCCCCCCCCGGGACCCCCAGATTTGGGGGGAAAAAGCCCCGAGTGTGGGACCCCAATAAAGGAGCTGCTCCTCGCCTTCCCTGCCGTGGTCGTTTCGGGGGAAAATCCCAAATTTTGGAAAAAAAACCCCACCAGTTTTAGAGAAAAAAAAAAAAAAAATCCCAATTCTAGGGGGGAAAAAAATCCCAAATTTTGGGGGGGGGAAATCCCAATTTTAGAGAGGAAAAAATCCCAATTTTGGGGGGGGGAAATCCCAATTTTAGGGGGGGAAAAAATCCCAAATTTTGAGGGGAAAAGTCCCAATTTTAGAGAAAAAAAAATCTAAATTTTAGGGGAAAAAATCCCAATTTTGGGGGGAAAAAAATTCCAATTTTAGGGGGGGAAAAAATCCCAAATTTTGAGGGGAAAAGTCCCAATTTTAGAGAAAAAGATCTAAATTTTAGGGGAAAAAATCCCAATTTTTTCCCCGCAAAATTGGGATTTTTTCCCCCAAAATTTAGATTTTTTTTCTCTAAAATTGAGACTTTTCCCCTCAAAATTTGGGATTTTTTAGGGGGACAAACACTAGATTTAGGGGGAAATTCTCCAATTTTGGGATGGACAGATCCCAAAATTTTGGAGAAAGTTTCCCCAAATTTTGGGGGGAACATCCTCCAGTTCTGGGGGGAGGGGGCTCCCAGTTTTGGGGGCGGGAAAACCTCAAAAATTGGGGAGGGAAATCCCAAGATTTGGGGGGAAAAATTCCCAATTTTTTGGGGTGAAAGCCCACGGTTTTGGGAAGTGGGAGGGGCTTCGAGGTGAGGCCACGCCCCTCATTTGAATAGAATTGAAACAGCTCCTCTTTAATCAGAGGACCACGCCCCTCGGTTTGCACGGGAGGAATGTCAATCATGCACAATCTACTTTCCCCCTAATTTGCATAAATTTGCATAAACGGGTGAGCAGGATGGGCCCCTTCGGTAAGCCACAGCCCTTAATTTACATAAAGTTCTCCCAATCATTCATGAATTACCGTCAATGGAAGAAAACACGCCTCCTAATTTACATAAGCGAGCTGTCAATCACTCCACGTGTATTCCTTCCTATGGCTGAAACCACGCCCCTAATTTACATACAACCTGCCAATCATTTCAGTCTGTCCTGATCCCAATGTGGAAACCACGCCCCTTCATTTACATAAACACGTCCATCACCGCCCACTGGTTACTATAGCGACGTGATTCCCCTAATTTACATGGCTCCGCCCGCCAGCCACACCCCCTCCATTCGTTCCCATTCTCATAGGCTCCGCCCCTCCGTCTACGCCACGCCCCCTCCGTTGGTGTAGCTGGCCATGTAGCCCCGCCCCCTGTCGTAGCCCCGCCCCCGTGCGTGCCCCGGAAGTGCTGCTGCCGGAAGTGCCCCCGGGCGATGGCGGCGATGGCGGCGCCGGCGGCGGCCCCGGTTGAGCCCCGGTGAGGGCCCGGAGCCCCCGAACGCCCCCGGGCCCGCCCCCGGCAGCGCCCCCCAAGCCGGGGGGGGCCGCAGGCGGCGGCGGCGGCGGCGGCGGGGCCGCGGCGAAGCTGGCGGAGCTGGGCCGCGCCGCGCCCGGGGCCGGAACCGGGGCCGGTACCGGGATGATGCGGAGCCAGTGCCTGCTCGGCCTCCGCTCCTTCGTGGCCTTCGCCGCCAAACTCTGGAGCTTCGTGCTGTACCTGCTGCGGAGGCAGGTCCGCACCGTGAGTACCGGGACCGGCACCGGGAGGGGAACCGGGGATAACGGGGATAACGGGAGTAACGGGAACGGAGCCGCGAACGGAGCAGGGGAGCCGGGAACGGAGCGGGAATGGAGCGGGGGGAACCGGGGTTCCACCGGGATTCACGGGAGTGGAACCGGGATTCACGGGGATGGACTGGGGGAACCGGTAATAACGGAGCAGGGGAACCGGGAATGGAGCAGGGGGACCGGGAATGGACCGGGAATGGAGCGGGAGCGGAACCGGGATTCACGGGACCGGGAATGGACCGGGAATAACGGGAATGGAGCGGGAGCGGAACCGGGACTCCCGGGACCGGGAATGGAGCAGGGGAACCGGGAATGGACCGGGAATAACGGGAATGGAGCGGGAGCGGAACCGGGATTCACGGGACCGGGAATGGACCGGGAATAACGGGAATGGAGCGGGAGCGGAACCGGGACTCAGGGGACCGGGAATGGACCGGGAATAACGGGAATGGAGCGGGAGCGGAACCGGGACTCACGGGACCGGGAATGGAGCAGGGGAACCGGGAACGGACTGGGATTAACGGGAAGGGACCGGGAATGGAGCGGGAACGGCACCGGGACTCACGGGACCGGGAATGGAGCCGGGGAACCGGGAATAACGGGGATGGGGCAGGGGCACCGGGACCCGCGGGGATGGAGCGGGGAACGGGGTGGCGATAACGGGGGCGGGAACCGGGAATAACGGGACCGGAGCGGGGATAACGGGAATAACGGGAATGGAGAGGGGGCACCGGGAATAACGGGACCGGAGCGGGGATAACGGGAATAACGGGACCGGAGCGGGGGCACCGGGGATAACGGGAGGGGAGCGGGGATTACCGGGGCCGGAGCGAGAACAGGGTGGTGATAACGGGGATGGAACCGGGATAACGGGGACGGAACCGGGATAACGGGGATGGAACCGGGGATAACGGGGGTGGAACCGGGATAACGGGGGTGGAACCGGGATGGAACCGGGATAACGGGACCGGAGCGGGGATAACGGGGGTGGAACCGGGGATAACGGGGATGGAACCGGGATAACGGGGACGGAACCGGGATAACGGGGATGGAACCGGGATTAACGGGGATGGAACCGGGGATAACGGGGATGGAACCGGGATTAACGGGGATGGATAACGGGATAACGGGACGGAACCGGGGATAACGGGGATGGAACCGGGATAAACGGGGATGGAACCGGGATTAACGGGGATGGAACCGGGGATAACGGGGATGGAACCGGGATTAACGGGGATGGATAACGGGATAACGGGACGGAACCGGGATAACGGGGATGGAACCGGGATAACGGGGATGGAACCGGGATAACGGGGATGGAACCGGGATAACGGGGGTGGAACCGGGATAACGGGGGTGGAACCGGGATGGAACCGGGATTAACGGGGATGGAGCGGGGATAACGGGGACGGAACCGGGATAACGGGGGTGGAACCGGGATTAACGGACACGGAACCGGGATAACGGGGGTGGAACCGGGATTAACGGGGACGGAACCGGGAGGGCCCCGGGCTCCGCTCGGGGAGGAGGAACCCGGGAGGAAGCGGCCCGGGGGGGAACGGGAATTCGGGTTCGGGATCCGGGGATTCCTCGGGAATCTCGGGAATTTGGGAGTTATCGGGGATTTTGGGATTTTTGGGGAATTTTTGGGAATTTTTTAGGAGTATTTTTGGGGAATTTTTTAGGGTTTTTTTTGGGAATTCTTGGGGATGTTTTAGGGTTTTTTGGGGAATTTTTTAGGTTTTCTTGGGATTTTTTTAAAATTTTCTGGTTTCCTAGGAATTTCGGGGAATTTTTTCGGTTGCCTTGAGAATTTTTGGGATTTTTTTTGGAATTTTTTGGGGCGTTTTGTAATTTTTTGGAATTTTTTTTTTTAATTTTTGGGTTTTCTTGAGAATTTTTGGCTTTTTTTTTTTTGGAATCTTCTGGGTTTTTTTTGGGATTTTCTTTGGAATTTTTTGGGGAATTTAGGTTTTCTTGGTTTTTTTTTTTTTAATTTTTTTTTGTGTTTTCAGAGGTTTTTTGGTTTTCTTGGGAATTTTTGGGGATTGCTGGGAATCTCTGGGGGGGGGTTTTTTTGGGAATTTCCATGGAAGTTTGGGGGATTTCCATGGAAGTTGGGGGATTTTCCTCTGAGGGGGATTTTGGCCGGTGCGGGGGATTCTGGGCAGGATTTTGGGGATTTCGGGATCTTTCCCAGCGTTTCAAGGGGAATCCGGCCCGGGGGGGTCACGGGGGGTGGGGGAGGAGCTGGGAGGGCCCCGGAGCGGAGCCCTGGGAATTCCTGGGAATTCCTGGGAATTTGGGGGGAATCTGGGGGAATTTGGGGGAATTTGGGGGTCCTGAGGGGGTTCTGGGGGGTTTGGGGGGGATTTTTAAGGGATTTTTGGGGGGATTTTTAGGGATTTGGGGGGATTTTTAGGGATTTTGGGGGGGATTTTTGGGACATTTCAGGGGATCCGGGGAGATTTTGGGGTCCCCAGGGGGATTTGGGGGAATCTGGGAGGGATTTTGGGCAATTCTGAGGCGTTCTTGGGGGATCGGGGGAGGAACCGGGGAGAATTTCGGGAGATTGGGGCCCAGTTGGGAGGATTTGGGGGGTCCTGGGGGGGACTTGGGGGAATTTAGGGCGGACTTCGAGGGAGCTCGGGGGGAGTTTTGCTGAGATTTTTGAGGGAATTTTTAGGGATTTGGGGGAAATTTTGGAGATTTTGGGGGTCCTGACCACACTTTTGGGGCTTTTCCCCCCCAAAAAACGCCCCCGGGGGGCTCGGGAAGCTCTGAAATTTTGGGGTTTTTTTTTGGGGGTGGGGGATTTTTGGGCTGTCCTGATGGGATCTGGGGATTCCCGGATTTCGGGGTCCCCCCAAATTTGGGGTTTCCCAGGTGATCCAGTACCAGACCGTGCGCTACGACGTCCTGCCCCTGTCCCCCATCTCCAGGAACCGCCTGAGTGAGTCCAAAATGGGGAGAGAACCCCAAAAATCCAGGAGGGAACCCCGAAATTGGGGAGAGAATCCCAAAACTGGGGAGGGAAATCCCAAAACTGGGGAGGGAAATCCCAAAACTGGGGAGGGAAACCCCAAAATTGGGGAGGAAAACCCCAAAACTGGGGAGGGAAACCCCAAAATTGGGGAGAAAACCCCAAAATTCAGGATGGGGGAATCCGAAATTGGGGAGAAAAAACCCCAAAAATTGGGGTGATAACCCCAAAATCGGGGTGGGGAACTTCAACATCGGGGTGGGGAATTCCCAAAATTGGGGAGGGAAATCCCAAAATTGGGGAGGGAAATCCCAAAAATTGGGGAGAAAAACCCAAAATTCAGGATGGGGAATCCGAAATTGGGGAGGAAAACCCCAAAAATTGGGGAGGAGAACCCCAAAATCTGGGTGGGAAATGCAAAATCGGGGAGGGAATTCCCAAAATTGGGGAGGGAAATCCAAAATTGGGGAGAAAATCCCAAAACTGGGGAGGGAAATCCCAAAACCGGGGTGGGATATCCGGAATTCCAGAGGAAAATCCCAAAACTGGGGAGGGAACCCCAAAATCAGGGTGGGAAATCCAAAATTTGGGGTGGCAAATCCTAAAATTAGGGAGCGGGTCCCAGAATTAGGAGAGAAACAGCCCAAACCCCCAAATTTTTGCCCCAAACTCGGGGATTTTTGCCCCCAAACCCCCAAATTCTGCCCCATAACCCCAAATTCTGCCCCCAACCCCCCAAATTTTTGTCCCCAAAGCACCAAATTCTTCCCTCAAACCCCGAATTCTTCGCTCAAATCCCCAGATTCTGCCCCCACATCCCGAAGTTCTGCCTCAAGCCCCCAAATCCTGCCCCAAATTCGGGGATTTTTTGCCCCCAAGCCCCCAAGTTCTGCCCGAAATCCTCCAATTCTTCCCTCGCACCCCCGAGTTCTGCCCCAAATCTGGGAATGTTGCCCCAGACCAGGTGAAGAGGAAGATCCTGGTGCTGGACCTGGACGAGACGCTGATCCACTCCCACCACGACGGCGTCCTGAGGCCCACGGTGCGGCCCGGGACGCCCCCCGACTTCATCCTCAAGGTCTGGGGAAATTCGGGAATTTTGGGGCATTTTTGGGGGATTTTGGGGGTTTTTGGAAGGGATTTGGGGCAGGTTTTTGGGAGTTTTTGGGGTATTTTGGGGGTATTTTTGGGGTGCCCTGAGGCCCACGGTGCGGCCCGGGACGCCCCCCGACTTCATCCTCAAGGTCTGGGGGAAATTCGGGAATTTTGGGGGATTCTGGGGCATTCTGGGATGATTTGGAGGGGTTTGGGAGGATTTGGGGCAGGGTTTTTGGGGTATTTTGGGGTATTTTTGGGTTATTTTGGGGTGCCCTGAGGCCCACGGTGCGGCCCCGGGACGCCCCCCCCGACTTCATCCTCAAGGTCTGCGGGAAATTCGGGAATTTTGGGGGATTTTGGGGGGTTTTGGGGGGTTTTGGAAGGGATTTGGGGCGGGTTTTGGGGAGTTTTTGGGGTATTTTGGGGTATTTTTGGGGGTGCCCTGAGGCCCACGGTGCGGCCCGGGACCCCCCCCGACTTCATCCTCAAGGTCTGGGGAAATTCGGGAATTCTGGGGGATTTTTGGGGGATTTTGGGGTATTTTGGGGGTTTTGGAAGGGATTTGGGGTGGGTTTTTGGGAGTTTTTGGGGTATTTTGGGGTGCCCTGAGGCCCACGGTGCGGCCCGGGACCCCCCCCGACTTCATCCTCAAGGTCTGGGGGGAATTCGGGAATTTTGGGGGATTTTGAGGGGTTTCAGGTGAATTTTGGGATGCCTGGGGCCAATTTTGGGGATCCCAGGGCTGGTTTTGGGGTCCCTAGGGCTGATTTTGGGGTTCCCCAGCTCCAATTTTGGGGTTCCAAGTGATAATTTTGGGGGTTCCGGTGCCAATTTTGGGGTCCCCGGGGCTGATTTTGGGGTTCCCCAGCTCCAATTTTGGGGTTCCAAGTGATGATTTTGGGGTTTCCGGTGCCAATTTTGGGGTCCCAGCTCCAATTTTGGGGTCCCAGGTCAGATTGTGGGGTCCCAGGTCCAATTTTGGGGTTCCAAGTGATAATTTTGGGGGTTTCCGGTGCCAATTTTGGGGTCCCCGGGCTGATTTTGGGGTTTCCGGTGCGTATTTTGGGGGTCCCCGGGCTGATTTTGGGGGTCCCCAGGTGGTGATCGACAAACACCCCGTGAGGTTCTTCGTGCACAAGCGGCCCCACGTGGATTTCTTCCTGGAGGTGGTGAGTGACCCCAAAAAGCCCCAAATTCACCCCAAAATCCCCCCCAGAACCCCCCCGGGTCCCTTCTAAACCCTCCCAAAATCCCCACAATTCCGGGATTCCCGTGAGCTGGGGGTGTTGACGGCCAGCTCGGAGATCTCCGGCCCCAGACCCCGCCTGGGACCCCCAAAACTCCCCGAAATCCCCTCGAGACACCCCGAAATTCCCCAAGAATTCCCAAACTTCCCCCAGAATTCCCCAAACTGCCTGAAGTTTCCCAAGATTCGGGGAATTTCCCAGCTGAGCCAGTGGTGGGAGCTGGCATGGCCGGCGCGGAGATCTCCGGCCCCAGACCCCGCCTGGGACCCCTGAAATCGCCCCCAAATTCCCCGGAATTCTCCTGAATTCCCCGGAATTCTCCCGAATTCCCCGGCGTTCCCCAAAATTGCTGAGTTTTCCCAAATGTCCCAAATTTTCCCCGGGATTCCGGGTGAGCCGGGGGCGCTCGCGGCCGGTGCCGAGATCTCCGGCCCCAGACCCCGCCTGGGACCCCTGAAATCGCCCCCAAATTCCCCGGAATTCTCCCGAATTCCCCGGAATTCTCCCGAATTCCCCGGCGTTCCCCAAAATTGCTGAGTTTTCCCAAAAGTCCCGAATTTTTCCGGGATTCCGGGTGAGCCGGGGGCGTTCACAGCCGGCGCGGAGATCTCCGGCCCCAGACCCCGCCTGGGACCCCTGAAATCGCCCCCAAATTCCCCGGAATTCTCCTGAATTCCCCGGAATTCTCCCGAATTCCCCGGCGTTTCCCCAAAATTGCTGAGTTTTCCAAAAGTCCCGAATTTTTCCGGGATTCCGGGTGAGCCGGGGGGCGTTCGCGGCCGGCGCGGAGATCTCCGGCCCCCAGACCCCGCCCGGGACCCCCTGAAATCGCCCCCAAATTCCCCGGAATTCTCCCGAATTCCCGGCTTTCCGCGGGACTGCAGGTGAGCCAGTGGTACGAGCTGGTGGTGTTCACGGCCAGCATGGAGATCTACGGGCTGCGCCGTGGCCGACAAGCTGGACAACAACCGCAGCATCCTCAACCGCCGCTACTACCGGCAGGTGAGGGACACTGAGGCACGGGAGGGACACTGAGGGACACTGAGGCACGGGAGGGACACTGAGGGACACTGGGACAGGTGAGGGACACTGGGACAGGTGAGGGACACTGAGGCAGGTGAGGGAGATCTACGGCTGCGCCGTGGCCGACAAGCTGGACAACAACCGCAGCATCCTCAACCGCCGCTACTACCGGCAGGTGAGGGACACTGAGGCACGGGAGGACACTGAGGGACACTGAGGCACGGGAGGGACAGGTGAGGGACACTGAGGCACGGGAGGGACACTGAGGGACACTGGGACAGGTGAGGGACACTGAGGCACGGGAGGGACAGGTGAGGGACACTGAGGCACGGGAGGGACACTGAGGCACGTGAGGGACACTGGGACAGGTGAGGGACACTGAGGCACGGGAGGGACACTGAGGGACACTGAGGCACGGGAGGGACACTGAGGGACACTGAGGCACGTGGAGGGACACTGAGGGACACTGAGGCACGTGAGGGACAGGTGAGGGACACTGAGGGACACTGGGACAGGTGAGGGACACTGAGGCACGTGAGGGACACTGAGGCACGTGAGGGACACTGAGGGACACTGAGGCACGTGAGGGACGCTGGGACAGGTGAGGGACACTGAGGCACGTGAGGGACAGGTGAGGGACACCTGGGACAGGTGGGGGACACTGAGGCACGTGAGGGACACTGAGGCACGTGAGGGACACTGAGGGACACTGAGGCACGTGAGGGATGCTGGGACAGGTGAGGGACACTGAGGCAGGTGAGGGAGATCTACGGCTGCGCCGTGGCCGACAAGCTGGACAACAACCGCAGCATCCTCAACCGCCGCTACTACCGGCAGGTGAGGGACACTGAGGCACGGGAGGGGACACTGAGGGGACACTGAGGCACGGGAGGGATGCTGGGACAGGTGAGGGACACTGAGGCAGGTGAGGGAGATCTACGGCTGCGCCGTGGCCGACAAGCTGGACAACAACCGCAGCATCCTCAACCGCCGCTACTACCGGCAGGTGAGGGACACTGAGGCACGGGAGGGACACTGAGGGACACTGAGGCACGTGAGGGACACTGAGGGACACTGGGACAGGTGAGGGACACTGAGGCACATGAGGGACACTGAGGGACACTGAGGCACGTGAGGGACACTGAGGGACACTGAGGCACGGGAGGGACACTGAGGGACACTGAGGCACGTGAGGGACACTGAGGGACACTGAGGCACGGGAGGGACACTGAGGGACACTGAGGCACGGGAGGGACAGGTGAGGGACACTGAGGCACGGGAGGGACACTGAGGGACACTGAGGCACGTGAGGGACGCTGGGACAGGTGAGGGACACTGAGGCACGTGAGGGACAGGTGAGGGGACACTGGGACAGGTGAGGGACACCTGGGACAGGTGGGGGACACTGAGGCACGTGAGGGACACTGAGGCACGTGAGGGACACTGAGGGACACTGAGGCACGTGAGGGATGCTGGGACAGGTGAGGGACACTGAGGCAGGTGAGGGAGATCTACGGCTGCGCCGTGGCCGACAAGCTGGACAACAACCGCAGCATCCTCAACCGCCGCTACTACCGGCAGGTGAGGGACACTGAGGCACAGGAGGGACACTGAGGCACGGGAGGGACACTGAGGGACACTGAGGCACGGGAGGGACACTGAGGGACACTGAGGCAGGTGAGGGACACTGAGGCACGGGAGGGGACACTGAGGGACACTGAGGCACGTGAGGGACACTGAGGCACATGAGGGACAGCTTGAGGGACAGCTGAGGGACACTGAGGCAGGTGAGGGACACTGAGGGACACTGAGGCACGGGAGGGACACTGAGGCACATGAGGGACAGCTGAGGGACAGCTGAGGGACACTGAGGCAGGTGAGGGACACTGAGGGACACTGGGACAGGTGAGGGATGCTGGGGACAGCAGTGAGGGACACTGAGGCAGGTGAGGGACACTGAGGGACACTGAGGCACGGGAGGGACACTGAGGGACACTGGGACAGGTGAGGGACACTGAGGCACATGAGGGACACTGAGGGACACTGAGGCACGGGAGGGACACTGAGGCACGTGAGGGACACTGAGGCACGTGAGGGACACTGAGGGACATTGAGGCACGTGAGGGATGCTGGGACAGGTGAGGGACACTGAGGCAGGTGAGGGGAGATCTACGGCTGCGCCGTGGCCGACAAGCTGGACAACAACCGCAGCATCCTCAACCGCCGCTACTACCGGCAGGTGAGGGACACTGAGGCACGGGAGGGACACTGAGGGGACACTGAGGCACGGGAGGGACACTGAGGCACGTGAGGGACACTGAGGCACGTGAGGGACACTGAGGGACATTGAGGCACGTGAGGGATGCTGGGACAGGTGAGGGACACTGAGGCAGGTGAGGGAGATCTACGGCTGCGCCGTGGCCGACAAGCTGGACAACAACCGCAGCATCCTCAACCGCCGCTACTACCGGCAGGTGAGGGACACTGAGGCACGGGAGGGACACTGAGGGACACTGAGGCACGTGAGGGACACTGAGGCACGTGAGGGACACTGAGGCACGTGAGGGACACTGAGGGACACTGGGACAGGTGAGGGACACTGAGGCACATGAGGGACACTGAGGGACACTGAGGCACGGAGGGACACTGAGGCACGTGAGGGACACTGGGACAGGTGAGGGACACTGAGGCACATGAGGGACACTGAGGGACACTGAGGCACGGGAGGGGACACTGAGGCACGTGAGGGACACTGGGACAGGTCCCCACTGGGACAGGTGAGGGACACTGAGGCAGGTGAGGGACACTGAGGCACGTGAGGGACACTGGGACAGGTGAGGGACACCTGGGACAGGTGAGACAGACCTGCACAGGTGAGGGACACTGAGGCAGGTGAGGGACAGGTGAGACACGCCTGCACAGGTGAGGGACACGGGGGACGGGTGACACTGGGACAGGGGAGGGGCTGGCTTCATCCTCAGCCACGTTGTTCAGGTGGGTGGGTGGGCGTGTCCAAGGTGTGGGCGTGTCCAGGTATATGTCCCAGGTGGGGTGGGCGTGTCCCAGGTGGGGTGGGGCGTGTCCCAGGTGGGGTGGGCGTGTCCCGGTCGCGGTGGGCGTGTCCCAGGGTGGGATGGGCGTGTCCCAGTCGCGGCGGGCGAGTTCCCGGGCGTGTTCCAGGTGGGGTGGGGTGTGTCCCAGGTGGAAGTGGGCGTTGTCCCCGGTCGCGGCGGGGCGTGTTCCTGGGTGTGTCCCTGGGCGGGGGCGGGCGTGTTCCTGGGCATGTCCCGGTCGCGGCGGGGCGTGTCCCAGGTGGGTGTGGGGCGTGTCCCGGTCGCGGTGGGCGTGTTCCCGGGCGTGTCCCCCGGGCGTGTTCCCGGTCCACGGCGGGCGTGTCCCGGTCGCGGCGGGGCGTGTTCCCGGGCGTGTCCCGGTCGCGGCGGGCGTGTTCCCGGGCGTGTCCCGGTCGCGGCGGGCGTGTTCCAGGGCGTGTTCCCGGGCGCGTCCCGGTCGCGGCGGGGCGTGTCCCGGGAGCGTGTTCCCGGGCGTGTTCCCAGGGCGTGTCCCCAGGCGCGTCCCGGTCGCAGCGGGCGTGTCCCGGGCGCGTCCGTGACGCGGCCCTCCGCCCGCAGCACTGCACGCTGGAGCTGGGGCAGTTACATCAAGGACCTGTCGGTGGTGCACAGCGACCTGTCCAGCATCGTCATCCTGGACAACTCACCTGGCGCCTACCGCAGCCACCCAGGTACCCAAAACGACCCCAGAACGATTCCCGGAACACCCTCGGGATCTTCCCAGAAATTCCCCGTCCCAAAATTCCCAAAATCCACCCCAAAAATTCCCCCCAAATCCCCCTGGGGTCGCTCCAGCATCGTCATCCTGCAGAGCTCACCTGGCGCCTGTTGGAGCCGCCCGGGTACCCAAAACCCCAAAAATATTCCCAAATTTCCCAAAAATATTCCTAAAAATATTCCTGGGATATCCTCGGGATCTTCCCAAAAATCCCTGTCCCAAAATTCCCAAAAATTCCCCCCAAAAATCCGCCCCTAGTCCCCTCAAAATCCTCCCAGGGGTTTAGAGGCAGCCAAAAAAAAATCCCAAAATCTCCTGGGGAACCCCAAAAATCCAAAAAAATCCCCTGGGGACCCCCAAAAATCCCAAAAAATCCCCTGGGGACCCCCAAAAAAATCCCAAAAAAATCCCCTGGGGACTCCCAAAAAAATCTCCTGGAGACCCCCAAAAATCCCAAAAAATCTCCTGGAGACCCCCCTAAAACCCCCCCAAATCCCCTGGGGACCCCCCAAATCCACCCCAAATCCCCTGGGGACCCCCCAAATCCCCCGGGGACCCCCCAAATCCCCCCATATCCCCCGGGGACCCCCCCAAATCCCCCCAAATCCCCTGGGACCCCCCCAAATCCCCGCAGACAAACGCCATCCCCATCAAGTCGTGGTTCAGTGACCCCGGGGATCCCCAAATCCTCCCCAAAAAAAACCCCAAATCCTCTCCCAAAATCCCTTGGGGACCCCCCAAATCCCCCCCCAAATCCCTTGGGGACCCCCAAATCCCTGCAGACAATGCCATCCCCATCAAGTCGTGGTTCAGGGACCCCGGGGATCCCCAAATCCTCCCCAAAAAAACCCCAAATCCTCTCCCAAAATCCCTTGGGGACCCCCCAAATCCCCTGGGGACCCCCCATATCCCCTGGGGACCCCCCAAATCCCCCAAATCCCCCCAAATCCCCTGGGGACCCTCAAAAATCCCCCCCAAATCCCCTGGGACCCCCCCAATCCCCGCAGACAACGCCATCCCCATCAAGTCGTGGTTCAGTGACCCCGGGGACACGGCCCTGCTCAACCTGCTGCCCATGCTGGACGCGCTCAGGTGGGCAGGGGGCTCGGGGGGGATTTGGGGGGCCCTGGGGGGGGGGTCCGGGAGGGGGTTTGGGGGGTCCTGGAGGGGTTTTGGGGGGTCCTGGAGGGGTTTTGGGGGGGATCTGGGGGTCCTGGAGGGGATTTGGGGGGGATTTGGGGGTCCTGGAGGGGATCTGGGGGTCCTGGAGGGATTTGGGGGGCATTTGGGGGATCCTGGAGGGGGTTTTGGGGGGGATTTGGGGGTCCTGGATGGGATTAAGGGGGGATTTGGGGGGTCCTGGAGGGGATTTGGGGGGTCCTGGAGGAGATTTAGGGGGTCCTGGAGGGGATTTGGGGGTCCTGGAGGGGATCTGGGGGTCCTGGAGGGGATTTGGGGGGTCCTGGAAAGGCTTTTGGGGGGTCTTGGAGGGGATTCAGGAGGGATTAGTGGGGTCCTGGAGGAGTTTTGGGGGATTTGGGAGATCCTGGAAAGGCTTTGTGTGGGTCCTGGAAAGGCTTTTGGGGGGTCCTGGAGGGGACTTGGGGGGTCCTGGAGGGGATTTGGGTGGGGATCTGGGGGTCCTGGAGGGGATTTCGGGGGCATTTGGGGGGTCCTGGAGGGGTTTTGGGGGGTCCTGGAGGGGTTTTTGGGGGGATTTGGGGGGGTCCTGGAGGGGATTCGGGAGGGATTAGTGGGGTCCTGGAGGAGTTTTGGGGGGGTCCTGGAGGAGTCTTGGGGGGTTTTGGGGACATTTGAGTGGATTTTGGGAAGCTGGGGGAAGTTCCGGGCGGATTTGAGGAGAACTGGGGAGATTTTGGTGGGGGGATTGGGGGTCCTGGGGGGTTCGATGGGGATTGGGGGTCCTGGGGGTTTTTGGTGGGGGGATTGGGGGTCCTGGGGGGTTCGATGGGGATTGGGGGTCCCTGGGGGGTTTTTGGTGGGGGGATTGGGGGTCCTGGGGGGTTCGATGGGGATTTGGGGGTCCTGGGGGGTTTTTGGTGGGGGGATTGGGGGTCCTGGGGGGTTCGATGGGAATTGGGGGTCCTGGGGGGTTTTTGGTGGGGGGATTGGGGGGGTCCTGGGGGGTTTTTGGTGGGGGGATTGGGGGTCCTGGGGGGTTCGATGGGGATTTGGGGGTGATTTTGGGGGTTTCCCAGGGGATTTATTTTGGGGGTTCCCAGCTCCCTCTGCGCCCCCCCCCCATCGTTGTCTCTGGGACTGGGGGGGGTCTCACCGTGCGTCCCCCTCCCCAAATTCAGGTTCACGGCCGACGTTCGCTCCGTGCTGAGCCGCAACCTCCACCAGCACCGCCTGTGGTGACCCCGGAGCCCCCCGGGACCCCCCCCGGGACCCCCGGGATGGGACCCCCCGGGATGGGGACCCCGGGATGGGACCCCAGCTCGGGACCCCCGGGATGAGACCCCCGGGATGGGACCCCTGGGA
This sequence comes from Anomalospiza imberbis, assembly GCF_031753505.1. Classification (NCBI taxonomy): domain Eukaryota; kingdom Metazoa; phylum Chordata; class Aves; order Passeriformes; family Viduidae; genus Anomalospiza; species Anomalospiza imberbis. Next base: position 127,212 of record NW_027099438.1, read on the forward strand.
CCCACCCGGGATGGGACCCCCGGGATGGGACCCCTGGGACCCCCGGGATGGGACCCCAGCTCGGGACCCCCGGGATGGGACCCCCGGGACCCCCCCGGGACGGGACCTCCCCCGGGACCCGCCCCGGGCCGGACTCTGCGCCCCCCCCCCTCGTTTTTTGGGGGGGGGGGGGAGGGGGGAATTAAATTTTGGGGAAGGGGGGGGATGTGTTTTGGTGCCCCTCCCCCACCCCCGCGTGCCTGAATCGGGGGCTTTAGTGGGGGGGAGGGGCTTTGGGGCCGCCCCTCCCCCTCCCGGACAGACGGACACTTGGGAGCCCCCCCCGTGTTTTTAAAAGCTCTTGGTCCCGCTCGCGGCGTCTCTGTGGTTCCTGTGCCGCCCCCCAGACCCGTTTTTGGGGTCCCCGTGCCCCCCCAGACCCATTTCGGGGCTCTCTTTGCGCCGCCCCCCCCCCGCTTTTCCTCCCACAATGGTTCCGTCCACCGCAGCGCAGGCCTCCGCCCCTTTTTGTTTGACCACGCCCCTCCCTTTGAGCCCGCCCCCCGGCATTGATCACGTGGCGGGATGACGTCATCGCGCGAGCCGGGATTACCGGGAGCCGTTCGGCGGGCGCGGAGAACTGGGATGGACTGGGAGGGAACTGGGATGAACTGGGATGGACTGGGAGGGAACTGGGATGAACTGGGAGGGAACTGGGAGCGACTGGGAGGGAACTGGGAGGGAACTGGGAGCGACTGGGAGCGACTGAGATGAACTGGGATGAACTGGAGGGACTGGGATGGACTGGGAGCGACTGGGAGGGAACTGGGATGGACTGGGATGGACTGGGAGGTGCCAGGAGGGAACTGGGATGGACTGGGAGGTGCCAGGAGGAACTGGGATGGACTGAGAGGTGCCAGGAGGGAACTGGGATGAACTGGGAGGTGCCAGGAGGGAACTGGGATGAACTGGGATGAACTGGGAGGTGCCAGGAGGGAACTGGGATGGACTGGGAGGGAACTGGGAGGGACTGGGATGGACTGGGATGAACTGGGAGATGCCAGGAGGGAACTGGGATGAACTGGGAGGTGCCGGGAGGGAACTGGGATGAACTGGGATGAACTGGGAGGTGCATGAGGGAACTGGGATGGACTGGGAAAGTTTTGGGGGGAAGCTGGGAGCGCCTTTTCCCACCACGCATGCGCGGCACCGGAGCCCCGCCCCTTTGAAGCCCCCGCCCTTTGAAGCATCGACCAATGGCGGAGCTTCCCATCCCTCCTTTTTAAAGCCCCGCCCCTTGGAGCATCGCCCAATCAAGACTCTGCATAAAACCCCAGCTCTAAGAAGCCCCGCCCTGTCCGAACGTTGTCCAATCAAAACGCGCTCTCGTCGAGCCCCGCCCCCTGGCTCCCCACGCATGCCCCGTGAGGGCCCCAAGATGGCGGCGGCGGCGCCGGGAGGCGGCGGCTCCAGCGGGGGAGGGGCGGGGGCCGGGGGGGGCCCCGGGAGCGCCGGGAACGGCACCGGGATCGCCGGGAGCAACGGCGGCATGGAGGTGGATGGGGCAGGTAGCGCCAGGGAGCGGGCGGGGGGGTCACCGGGAACGGCACCGGGAATAGCGGTGGAATGGCAGCGGGATGGGCGAGATCGTGAGGGGAAAAAATTCAGGGAGAGCCCCAAAACCACTGGGAATGGCCCCAAAATGACCGGGAATAACGGGGAAATTACCGGGAGTAGCGATGGGATAATCGGGAACGGCCCAGGAATAACGGGAGCGGCAACCGGGAGTACCGGGAATGGCACCGGGATGGGCGAGATCGCGAGGGGAAAAAATTCAGGGAGAGCCCCGAAACCCCTGGGAATGGCCCCAAAATGACCGGCAGTAACGGGGCAAATACCGGGAATGGCCCCGGGAATAACGGGAACGGCACCGGGGGTGGCACCGGCATCGTGAGGGGAGAATTCTCAAGGGGAGCCCCGAAACCCCCGGGAATGGCCCCAGGAATACCGGGAATGACCCCAAGAGTAGCAGAAATTGCCCGAAAATCCCGGGAACAGCCCCAGCACCCCGGGAATAGCACCGGGAACGGCCCCAAAATGACCGGGAATAACGGGAATGGCACCGGGATGGGAGAGATCGTGAGAGGGAAAAAACTCAATGGGAGCCCCCCAGAATGACGGGGAATGACCCCAAAATCCCCGGGAATGGCCCCAGAATGACCGGGAATGGCTCCAA